>NW_027195335.1:132500-218009 GCF_038502225.1 Cherax quadricarinatus | reverse complement strand
ACTTGACATGATCCTTTCTTCACTCCCTACCTTTTCTCCTTTCATCTTTTTCATATTCCTTTTTTGTCATTTTTCTGCCAGTGTGCTCTGTCCATCAGTTTCCCACTATCCCGCGTTTTTCGCCCTACCCCTAGTGGCTCCTAAGCTCTCCTGCAGTGCTCTTAGTGGGTCCTAAGCTCTCCTGCAGTGCTCCTTTTTCTTGTCCTTAGACTGAACCCACTTCTACTTGTACTTCGACTATCACTCCTTTACTATTATTTTTGCTTCTATTTTCTACTATTACTACTACTATTGTCTCACTTTACTCCCCTTTCTCTTGTGGCACAAATTACTCCCACTTCTACTACTACAACCATAATTACAACTTCCACTAATTCTCTTTCTTCCTCTCTTTCTCCCGTCGCTGTCCTCCTCACCTATATATTATACTCACTCACTCTCTTCATAAGTTTCTCTCTCTCCTATGTGCGGGTTATCTGTGTATGAGTTGATGTTTTATGCCCAGTGTCTGCAGTGTCTACAGTGTCTGCAGTGTCTACAGTGTCTGCAGTGTCTGCAGTGTCTACAGTGTCTACAGTGTCTGCAGTGTCTACAGTGTCTACAGTGTCTACAGTGTCTGCAGTGTCTACAGTCTATAATGAAGTGATGAGAATAGTGAAGTTTAGAAAATACTTGTTTAGAAAATATTTTATTTAGATAATACTTCCTCAAGAAATTCACTACTACAGACTAGAAGGGCACGAATCAAGAAGCTTATGATTACGTCACGTTTAGTTTTGGTGTTGTGGTGAGAGCAGAAGTTGAGAAGATCCTGCTGGTTGGTCGGTTTTCGGTAGACTTTAAAACGAAGCTTTAACGACATGGCTATATCTCTTGCCAGGAAATTTCTTCAACGTTGTCTTAAACAGCAACAAACCTATTGGCCTATGCCGGGTAGGTCTTTCTCAAATCCAACTGTTCAGCAATCAACTCTCTCCCCTTGACCTTTCACGTCACTATGCTCCCTATACATACTCACATAGTCTGCTCAGGTAAAGCTGTTTGTGTCTTGATAAAGTCCACTGTGTGGGTGTTACACTTAAGCTTAAAAGTCAGAAAATATTACCTTCATGTGGGATTCAGGCATAACAATTTAGACAGAGTTTGGGATGGAAATAAATTCAAGTACAATCTCAGTTTAATGAAGTAATTTCCTAGATATTATAAAATGTCAGGTATGTAACTTTATATATTTTCTGTTTATACTGATAAGAAGTATTTACAACAGGGAATCTTTTACCGTATTTTCCCGTATGATGTTTTAAAGCTTTGTTTCACATAGAGACTTTATATCAGACTAATTACACATAAATACAATCTTCTTCTCTATAATTAACTAGTTTTATAACTAGAGGAATCAGATAGAGTACAAGTATTGCCCAGAATATACTATGGTGAGGAAGAGCAATTAACAACTGTCTAATAAGACCAGTGAAGGAGTGTTAACTAGTCGGCTGGTACATTCACTCTGCTCCAAGACGAACACCTAGCTTGGACGTTGGGTAGGTCACGTGACACTGACCCGGCAAACACCTAACCAAATATACAGTGATGGGGGTAACAACAGTGGGGGGTAACAACAGTGGGGGGTAACAACAGTGGGGGTAACAACAGTGGGGGGTAACAACAACAACAAAAAACTATGTTTAACTATACTTTTGGACGATTGGATTATTTTATATTAATCTACCTCCTTTACATAAAACAGACACATAATAAAACTACACATATACAGCCAGATATAAATACATATTGGTCACATACAGAAATAATTGTACAAACAAGCAATAATAATACAAGGACGTTCATTTCCAATTTAGCTGATAAAGGAAATAAATGAGGGTGTATAGACGGAGCAACAGTGGGCGAAACGTTGTCAATAAAAATCGCATTATATTGCATGTGAGTATACTTTTCCATTGTGTCGGTATTGTATAGCATTTATCTCCATGTTATGTTAATAGCTTATTAACATAATGTAACATATATTATAAAATGTATGACAAAACAAAATATAGCAAAACAATGCAACCCTCCCAAGACAAAAACAAACAAACGGTATAAAAGAAGGTAGGAAGGTTGGTGGTCAAGTTAGATCATCAGGAGGTAAAGTGTTGTATTTTATCCTCATTCAGACTGATGTTATTTGGGTGTAATTACTCATACACAATCCACTCACAATATTTTCGATATATGTTGTTACTACGCTGAGATACAAGGCCACACTGTGGCATAAAAAAATTAAAAGTTTGATGCTACTGTCAAGCTCAAAGTTAGTTCTGGGTTACCAGACCCAGCCATCAGTGGCGTCTTTACGCTCCACTCACCAGTTACTCTATCAGGATTTCCTGAAGAGAAACCTTTAAGTTTAAATATAATTGAGTCTTTCTCCTCTGAACGGCGTCAATACGTAATGGTTTAGACTGTGTGCAAACAAACTTGTCTCTATAGTAAAATAGTTAAAACACTTGGAATCGTTGGGATCAGTTCCATAACTAATAACTGATAACGATGAGTGATGTCACTGAGTCTTAGATAACGATGAGTGTTGTCATTGAATCTTAATGACGAGCGATGTCACTGAGTCTTAGATAATTATGAGTGATGTCATTGAGTCTTAAATAACGATGAGTGATGTCACTGTGTCTTAGATAATGATGAGTGATGTCACTGAGTCTTAGATAGTGATGTGTGAGTCTTTGATAACGATGTGTAATGTCACTTATGTTTGAACAGAGCGAAACACAAATAACCCGCACATAGAAGAGAGGAGCTTACGACGACGTTTCGGTCCGACTTGGACCATTGACAAAGTCACACAGCGACGCCTCACGTATAGGCTAGCTTACCTTGATTATATAATTATCTCATTTTTCTACAAGTACAGACCTAGCTGACATTACTGACATACTGAATAGAAACACATACTAAATAGAACACCCAGGTACCTACTTAATGCTAAGTGAACAGAAACAGCAGGTGTAAGGAAACGTTCTCATGGATCGATCTCCGCATTATATAATTATTATTATTCTTATTAGTTTGTCACGTGGAGGCCAGTTTTTGATGCTTTCCCGAGGTTCGTGTGTCCGTCTGTGTCCCCTCACTCATTGATCTTGCATCTAAGTATTCCCCAGGATCATGTGTCCAGGAGTCCATCTGTGTCCCCTCAGATATTCTCCCTTCCCCACTTCCTGTCCTATTCTACCTTCCCCAGGATTATGTGTCCAGGAGTCCATCTGTGTCCCCTCAGATATTCTCCCTTCCACACTTCCTGTCCTATTCTATCCTACCTTCCCCAGGTTCATGTGTCCTGGAGTCCGTCTGTGTCCCCTCAGATATTCTCCCTTCCCCACTTCCTGTCCTATACTATCCTACCTTCCCCAGGTTCATGTGTCCAGGAGTCCATCTGTGTCCCCTCAGATATTCTCCCTTCCACACTTCCTGTCCTATTCTATCCTACCTTCCCCAGGTTCATGTGTCCAGGAGTCCATCTGTGTCCCCTCAGATATTCTCCCTTCCCCACTTCCTGTCCTATACTATCCTACCTTCCCCAGGTTCATGTGTCCAGGAGTCCATCTGTGTCCCCTCAGATATTCTCCCTTCCACACTTCCTGTCCTATTCTATCCTACCTTCCCCAGGTTCATGTGTCCAGGAGTCCATCTGTGTCCCCTCAGATATTCTCCCTTCCACACATCCTGTCCTATTCTATCCTACCATCCCCAGGTTCATGTGTCCAGGAGTCCATCTGTGTCCCCTCAGATATTCTCCCTTCCACACTTCCTGTCCTATTCTATCCTACCTTCCCCAGGTTCATGTGTCCAGGAGTCCATCTGTGTCCCCTCAGATATTCTCCCTTCCCCACTTCCTGTCCTATACTATCCTACCTTCCCCAGGTTCATGTGTCCAGGAGTCCATCTGTGTCCCCTCAGATATTCTCCCTTCCACACTTCCTGTCCTATTCTATCCTACCTTCCCCAGGTTCATGTGTCCAGGAGTCCATCTGTGTCCCCTCAGATATTCTCCCTTCCACACATCCTGTCCTATTCTATCCTACCATCCCCAGGTTCATGTGTCCAGGAGTCCACCTGTGTCCCCTCAGATATTCTCCCTTTCCCTCTTCCTGTCCTATTCCATCCTACCTTCCCCAGGTTCATGTGTCCAGGAGTCCATCTGTGTCCCCTCAGATATTCTCCCTTTCCCACTTCCTGTCCTATTCTATCCTAACTTCCCCAGGTTCATGAGTCCAGGAATCTATCCGTGGGCCCCCGGATGTCTTCCCTTCCTCTGAAGCCCTGGAAACTCTTTTCGTATTTTTGATGCCTAACCCAGTCCCACCCCCAAGATCAGCAGTCCCAACCCAGGTCCGTGGTTCCAAGTGTTCATCCATACACCCTTCACCACTTCCCCGATGTCAGCAAGTCCCACCTCAGGTCCGTGGTTCCAGGTTCACACCTTTCACCACCTCCCAGAGGTCAGCAGTCCCACCCCAGGTCCGTAGTTCCAAGTGTTCATCCATACACCCTTCACCACTTCCCTGAGGTCAGCAGTTTTAGCCAGCCTTGAAGCACTGTCCATATATGATATTACTACACAAGTGTATTAATATCAGTATACAGAGGAAGACGTTATTACGGAGGAGGACACGCAGATAATCTGCGCTCTGTAATAACATCCTCCTGGACAGACTCGAACGTCGACTACCTGAGACATGAGAGATCTCTATCACAGTTCGTCCACCAAGAACTGGTTACTAGTGAAAATTTGGAACATATATTTATATTTAATATTGTACCTATGTCAATTATTACATTATTCACTTATTTATTCGAATAAGTGTACTTGTTAGCGTTTTTATGTGCGTAAATTAGTGTGGGTGTGTGAACCTTCGTGTTCCCTGCACAATAACTGTAATTAATTGTTATTAGTTATCGTTTTTTTCTTGCTGTTGATCTTTTTTGGCATGGTACAGTATGGTTCTCAAGCACACACTCTTCTATTCACTAAATTCTGGATTTCCACATACAAATCCTACACACACATCATACACACAGAAGCAGGAATAAAGTAACACACACACAAACACAATCATCGGTATCTAACATACACGTATATTTATTCAACAATGCATATTATCCTCTCCTTTCGGTATTACTATTATATAAACAAATACACACGCACCTACACCTCACACTTCTTCCTCTACGCTACACACACACACACACACACACACACACACACACACACACACACACACACACACGGGTCACCACCTGGAAAGATTGGTGTCAGGACGTAGTTCCTGCTGATTATATTATCATCGTCATTATTAAACTTTTAAGTTTCCTTGTTACTAGTTAATGGTTCAAAACTTACTGAAAAGTATTCCTACGAGTCAGTCTCGTATGTGCGGGTTATTTATGTATGTATTAATGTATAGTTTTTAAATCTATACATGTATTTATGAATATTTGAGCATCTCTATACATATGAATATCCTATAATCATGGCTTTCATCACCAAGAACAACATTCATGTTCACTATGATGAATGAACACATACAAGAACAACATTCATGTTCACTATGATGAATGAACACATACAAGAACAACATTCATGTTCACTATGATGAATGAACACATACAAGAACAACATTCATGTTCACTATGATGAATGAACACATACAAGAACAACATTCATGTTGCTAAATTAGACACATGTGCAACTCTTGGGTATCTTTATTGAGGAAACGTTTCGCCACACAGTGACTTCATCAGTCCATACATAGGAGAAACTTGAAGAACAGGAGGAGAATGAGGTAATCAGTCCCTCAACCTTGAGTCGATGTGGTCAGTCCATCAATCTAGAATAGAATACGGCATATGAGCGGAGAAGCAGCTTATAAAGGTGGTGTCACAAATGTGACACCACCTACAACTGCTGCACCTCTCCTGCCATACGGTTTATAAGCTCCTTCTCCGCACATATGCCGTATTCTATTCAAGATTGATGGACTGACCACATCGACTCAAGGTTGAGGGACTGATTACCTCATTCTCCTCCTGTTCTTCAAGTTTCTCCTATGTATGGACTGATGAAGCCACTGTGTGGCGAAACGTTTCCTCAATAAAGATACCCAAGAGTTGTACATGTGTCTAATTTATCAACATGTCGGTTCTTTGAACCATTCATCTACAACATTCATGTTCACTATGATGAATGAACATAACCAAAAACAGTATTGATATTCATCTTTACATTAATAGTCAGTGTTGTTCATGAACAACACTGACATGAACAACACTGACATGAACAACACTGACATGAACAACACTGACATGAACAACACTGACATGAACAACACTGACATGAACAACACTGACATGAACAACACTGACATGAACAACACTGACATGAACAACACTGACATGAACAACACCAACATGAACAACACTGACATGAACAACACTGACATGAACAACAACAACATGAACAACACCAACATGAACAGCACTGACATGAACAACACTGACATGAACAACAACAACATGAACAACACCAACATGAACAACACTGACATGAACAACACTGACATGAACAACACTGACATGAACAACACTGACATGAACAACACTGACATGAACAACACTGACATGAACAACACTGACATGAACAGCACTGACATGAACAACACTGACATGAACAACACTGACATGAACAACACTGACATGAACAACACTGACATGAACAACACTGACATGAACAACACTGACATGAACAACACTGACATTAACAACACTGACATGAACAACACTGACATGAACAACACTGACATGAACAACACTGACATGAACAACACTGACATGAACAACACTGACATGAACAACACTGACATGAACAACACTGACATGAACAACACTGACATGAACAACACTGACATGAACAACACTGACATGAACAACACCGACATGAACAACACTGACATGAACAACACTGACATGAACAACACTGACATGAACAACACTGACATGAACAACACTGACATGAACAACACTGACATGAACAACACTGACATGAACAACACTGGTACATGAACAACACTGACATGAACAACACTGGTACATGAACAACACTGGTACATGAACAACACTGACATGAACAACACTGACATGAACAACACTGACATGAACAACACTGACATGAACAACACCAACATGAACAACACTGACATGAACAACACTGACATGAACAACACTGACATGAACAACACCAACATGAACAACACTGACATGAACAACACCAACATGAACAACACTGGTACATGAACAACACTGACATGAACAACACTGACATGAACAACACTGACATGAACAACACTGACATGAACAACACTGACATGAACAACACTGACATGAACAACACCGACATGAACAACACTGGTACATGAACAACACTGGTACATGAACAACACTGACATGAACAACACTGACATGAACAACACTGACATGAACAACACCAACATGAACAACACCAACATGAACAACACTGACGTGAACAACACTGACATGAACAACACCAACATGAACAACACCAACATGAACAACACTAACATGAACAACACTGGTACATGAACAACACTGGTACATGAACAGCACTGACATGAACAACACCAACATGAACAACACTGACGTGAACAACACTGACATGAACAACACCAACATGAACAACAACATGAACAACACTGACGTGAACAACACTGACATGAACAACACCAACATGAACAACACCAACATGAACAACACTGGTACATGAACAACACTGACATAAACAACACCAACATGAACAACACTGACATAAACAACACCAACATGAACAACACCGACATGAACAACATTGACATGAACAACACTGACATGAACAACACTGACATGAACAACGCCGACATGAACAACACCGACATGAACAACACTGACATGAACAACATTGACATGAACAACACCGACATGAACAACACTGACATGAACAACACTGACATGAACAACACCGACATGAACAACACTGACATGAACAACACTGACATGAACAACACTGACATGAACAACACTGACATGAACAACACTGACATGAACAACACTGACATGAACAACACTGACATGAACAACACTGGTACATGAACAACACTGACATGAACAACACTGGTACATGAACAACACTGACATGAACAACACTGGTACATGAACAACACTGGTACATGAACAACACTGACATGAACAACACTGACATGAACAACACTGACATGAACAACACTGGTACATGAACAACACTGGTACATGAACAACACTGGTACATGAACAACACTGGTACATGAACAACACTGGTACATGAACAACACTGGTACATGAACAACACTGGTACATGAACAACACTGGTACATGAACAACACTGGTACATGAACAACACTGGTACATGAACAACACTGGTACATGAACAACACTGGTACATGAACAACACTGGTACATGAACAACACTGGTACATGAACAACACTGGTACATGAACAACACTGGTACATGAACAACACTGGTACATGAACAACACTGGTACATGAACAACACTGGTACATGAACAACACTGGTACATGAACAACACTGGTACATGAACAACACTGGTACATGAACAACACTGGTACATGAACAACACTGGTACATGAACAACACTGGTACATGAACAACACTGGTACATGAACAACACTGGTACATGAACAACACTGGTACATGAACAACACTGGTACATGAACAACACTGGTACATGAACAACACTGGTACATGAACAACACTGGTACATGAACAACACTGGTACATGAACAACACTGACATGAACAACACTGGTACATGAACAACACTGGTACATGAACAACACTGGTACATGAACAACACTGACATGAACAACACTGGTACATGAACAACACTGGTACATGAACAACACTGGTACATGAACAACACTGGTACATGAACAACACTGGTACATGAACAACACTGACATGAACAACACTGGTACATGAACAACACTGGTACATGAACAACACTGGTACATGAACAACACTGACATGAAGAGTTGCGGATGGACTTGGCAAGGATTCCTTGATTGAAGAGTGTAGAGGCGTTAGAAGGAGTTGAACAGCGTATTTTGAGGATGGTAGAGTTTTCAGGTCTATAAATATCGTCAACAGAGACTTTGTTCTTAGTACTAATGTCTTTGATTAAGTCTTCTTTGTCTGTGTCATAGGCAGTCAGGAGAGAATAGTCTACGTGTTTTGCGATCACTGTGCATTTGGCGCGGTGCTCAGGAGTCCAAATAAGAGTGAAGCCTGCATTGAGAAGTTTTTTTCTGATCTCGGTTGAGGTGTACGTTTCGTAAGAATGTCTGTCAAGAAGTAGTTTGAATCCTGAGTTGGTTTTAAAGACTTTATGCTGAGGAGCGCCAGTGATCTGGTACAGTAAATTTCCAGGACTGATAGTGGCATGATCAGATTTAGAGTATTTGAGGTTAAGCGAGAAAGAATTGGGCTTGGAAGAGGTGGGGGCAGGGTAGGCCTTAGAAGCAGGAGTAGACAGAGTAGAGGCAGGTGTTGGCAGTAGAGGAAAGGAGGTGGAAGGCATTGCAGGCATCCTAAATTAGATGTGGGGGCCAATCCTGTGAGAAAAATTGGCTAGGCAAGTGCGTGTGAAGTAGACACACGTACTTGCCTGGCTAAAACTTTAAAGTTTCTTGTGGAGTCCGTCTCTGGAGGCACAGGACACTGAGGAGGTGAGCTATAGCTTGATGGAGCACTATATGCCCTGAACGGTGAGGAGAGGCAACACTGGCTGTAAGGCGTGCAGACCACACGTACAGGCTGAGGCGTGTAGCAGCCAGGTTGTAGGATCCACACCTGACATGAAGAGTTGTAGCAGCCAGGTTGTAGGATCCATACCTGACATGAAGAGTTGTAGCAGCCAGGTTGTAGGATCCACACCCGACATGAAGAGTTGTAGCAGCCAGGTTGTAGGATCCACACCTGACATGAAGAGTTGTAACAGCCAGGTTGTAGGATCCACACCTGACATGAAGAGTTGTAGCAGCCAGGTTGTAGGATCCTCACCTGACATGAAGAGTTGTAGCAGCCAGGTTGTAGGATCCACACCTGACATAAAAAGTTGTAGCAGCCAGGTTGTAGGATCCACACCTGACATGAAGAGTTGTAGCGGCCAGGTTGTAGGATCCACACCTGACATAAAAAGTTGTAGCAGCCAGGTTGTAGGATCCACACCTGACATGAAGAGTTGTAGCGGCCAGGTTGTAGGATCCACACCTGACATAAAAAGTTGTAGCAGCCAGGTTGTAGGATCCACACCTGACATGAAGAGTTGTAGCAGCCAGGTTGTAGGATCCATACCTGACATGAAGAGTTGTAGCAGCCAGGTTGTAGGATCCACACCCGACATGAAGAGTTGTAGCAGCCAGGTTGTAGGATCCACACCTGACATGAAGAGTTGTAACAGCCAGGTTGTAGGATCCACACCTGACATGAAGAGTTGTAGCAGCCAGGTTGTAGGATCCTCACCTGACATGAAGAGTTGTAGCAGCCAGGTTGTAGGATCCACACCTGACATAAAAAGTTGTAGCAGCCAGGTTGTAGGATCCACACCTGACATGAAGAGTTGTAGCGGCCAGGTTGTAGGATCCACACCTGACATAAAAAGTTGTAGCAGCCAGGTTGTAGGATCCACACCTGACATGAAGAGTTGTAGCAGCCAGGTTGTAGGATCCTCACCTGACATGAAGAGTTGTAGCAGCCAGGTTGTAGGATCCACACCTGACATAAAGAGTTGTAGCAGCCAGGTTGTAGGATCCACACCTGACATGAAGAGTTGTAGCAGCCAGGTTGTAGGATCCACACCTGACATGAAGAGTTGTAGAAGACAGGTTGTAGGATCCACACCTGACATGAAGAGTTGTAGCAGCCAGGTTGTAGGATCCACACCTGACATTAAGAGTTGTATCGGCCAGGTTGTAGGATCCACACCTGACATGAAGAGTTGTAGCAGCCAGGTTGTAGGATCCACACCTGACATGAAGAGTTGTAGCAGCCAGGTTGTAGGATCAACACCTGACATAAAGAGTTGTAGCAGCCAGGTTGTAGGATCCACACCTGACATGAAGAGTTGTAGCAGCCAGGTTGTAGGATCCACACCTGACATAAAGAGTTGTAGCAGCCAGGTTGTAGGATCCACACCTGACAAGAGTTGTAGCAGCCAGGTTGTAGGATCCACACCTGACATGAAGAGTTGTAGAAGACAGGTTGTAGGATCCACACCTGACATGAAGAGTTGTAGCAGCCAGGTTGTAGGATTCACACCTGCCGTGAAGAGTTGTAGCAGCCAGGTTGTAGGATCCACACCTGACATAAAGAGTTGTAGCAGCCAGGTTGTAGGATCCACACCTGACATGAAGAGTTGTACGAGCCAGGTTGTAGGATCCACACCTGACATGAAGAGTTGAGCGGCCAGGTTGTAGGATCCACACCAGACATAAAGAGTTGTAGCAGCCAGGTTGTAGGATCCAGACCTGACATGAAGAGTTGTAGCGGCCAGGTTGTAGGATCCACACCTGACATGAAGAGTTGAGCGGCCAGGTTGTAGGATCCACACCAGACATAAAGAGTTGTAGCAGCCAGGTTGTAGGATCCAGACCTGACATGAAGAGTTGTAGCAGCCAGGTTGTAAGATCCAGACCTGACATGAAGAGTTGTAGCAGCCAGGTTGTAGGATCCACACCTGACATGAAGAGTTGTAGCAGCCAGGTTGTAGGATCCACACCTGACATAAAGAGTTGTAGCAGCCAGGTTGTAGGATCCACACCTGACATGAAGAGTTGTAACGGCCAGGTTGTAGGATCCACACCTGACATGAAGAGTTGTAGCAGCCAGGTTGTAGGATCCACACCTGACATAAAGAGTTGTAGCAGCCAGGTTGTAGGATCCACACCTGACATGAAGAGTAGTAGCAGCCAGGTTGTAGGATCCACACCTGACATGAAGAGTTGTAGCAGCCAGGTTGTAGGATCCACACCTGACATAAAGAGTTGTAGCAGCCAGGTTGTAGGATCCACACCTGACATGAAGAGTTGTAGCGGCCAGGTTGTAGGATCCACACCTGACATGAAGAGTTGTAGCAGCCAGGTTGTAGGATCCACACCTGACATGAAGAGTTGTAGCAGCCAGGTTGTAGGATCAACACCTGACATAAAGAGTTGTAGCAGCCAGGTTGTAGGATCCACACCTGACATGAAGAGTTGTAGCAGCCAGGTTGTAGGATCCACACCTGACATAAAGAGTTGTAGCAGCCAGGTTGTAGGATCCACACCTGACATGAAGAGTTGTAGCAGCCAGGTTGTAGGATCCACACCTGACATGAAGAGTTGTAGTAGCCAGGTTGTAGGATCCACACCTGACATGAAGAGTTGTAGCAGCCAGGTTGTAGGATTCACACATGCCGTGAAGAGTTGTAGCAGCCAGGTTGTAGGATCCACACCTGACATAAAGAGTTGTAGCAGCCAGGTTGTAGGATTCACACCTGACATGAAGAGTTGTACGAGCCAGGTTGTAGGATCCACACCAGACATAAAGAGTTGTAGCAGCCAGGTTGTAGGATCCAGACCTGACATGAAGAGTTGTAGCAGCCAGGTTGTAGGATCCAGACCTGACATGAAGAGTTGTAGCAGCCAGGTTGTAGGATCCACACCTGACATGAAGAGTTGTAGCAGCCAGGTTGTAGGATCCACACCTGACATAAAGAGTTGTAGCAGCCAGGTTGTAGGATGCACACCTGACATGAAGAGTTGTAGCGGCCAGGTTGTAGGATCCACACCTGACATGAAGAGTTGCAGCAGCCAGGTTGTAGGATCCACACCTGACATGAAGAGTTGTAGCAGCCAGGTTGTAGGATCCACACCTGACAAAGAGTTGTAGCAGCCAGGTTGTAGGGTCCACACCTGACATAAAGAGTTGTAGCAGCCAGTTTGTAGGATCCACACCTGACATAAAGAGTTGTAGCAGCCAGGTTGTAGGATCCACACCTGACATGAAGAGTTGTAGCAGCCAGGTTGTAGGATCCACACCTGACATGAAGAGTTGTAGCAGCCAGGTTGTAGGATCCACACCTGACATAAAGAGTTGTAGCAGCCAGGTTGTAGGATCCACACCTGATATTATTTTCGACTAGAGGTCGAGTCTCGCAGTTTCTTGTCCTTATTTCATTGCCGGAGATATTTTTTGTGTTTGTGACTGTGAATTTTTTTTCTATATATACAGAAGGTGAGAATATTGAACACGTGAAAAATTAGAAAGTGGGAGAGACTTTAATTGTTCAGTAATTATTTCTGGCGGCTTTCTACCTTCCAAAAGACAATTCATAAGTGTCTCAAGCTAGCCAATACTGTAAATACCGAATTACAGAAAATATCTACCTGGATGAGGACAAACAAAGTTACTCTAAACATTGACAAAACCTACTTCATTCAGTTTGGTAACAGATCTACAGATGTCCCTCTTAACATAACAATAAACGGATCACCTATCACAAAACTCACAGAGGGAAAATTCCTAGGAATCCACCTTGATAATAGACTCAAATTTCAAACACATATACAACAAATTTCTAAGAAAATTTCCAAGACCGTAGGCAAACTATCGAAGATGCGGTACTATGTTCCACAGTCAGGCCTCCTGGCCCTATATCACTCACTTATTTACCACTATCTCACCTATGGAATTTGTGCATGGGGCTCAACAACAATATACCATCTCAGACCACTAATCACCGAACAAAAGGCTGCAGTCAGAATCATAACAATTTCCCACTACAGACAGCACACTCCACCAATACTCAGAACTCTGAACCTACTCACAATACAAAACATCCATACTTATTACTGCACCTACTTCATACATAGAACACTTAACTCTGACATAAACCCTCCCCTCAAACATCTCCTTGCCAACCTCAACAGAACACATGACCATAACACAAGGCACAGATCACTCTTTGATGTTCCTCGTGTCCATCTCTCGCTATGCAAAAACTCAATGCACATAAAAGGCCCTAAAATCTGGAATTCATTACCTGTAAATATAAAAGAAACACTACCTATTTATAAATTCAAGTCTCTTCTCAAAAATCACTTGCTCACCCACAACTAAATAAATACTGAATAATTGTATCTCATAAATTATATCTCATATATGTATCTCATTATTGTATCTCATAAATGTCAACCTGTGACCCAATCAAACTTTGTTACTATTTAACTTCATTACCTAACATAATACTCCATTCTACTGATTACACAGCAACACAATAATGACCATATAACCTGTCTTTGTAATACTCATTTGTACTAAATTATCTGTTTTACAATAATTTTTGTACCACTGAATATATCATTGCTTAGTTAATCTTAAGTTAATTTTAAGCCTGCCCATAATGCTCTGCAAACAAGTGGCTTTGGCATGTTGCACTTTAAAAATTGTATTCCTTGTACTTCTCTGTATCATGTTCAAATTAAATAAATAAATAAATAAATGAATACTGATTGTACAGCAATGCAAGCAACCATACGACCTGTTTTTGTAATACTCATTTGTGCTTGTTATCTGTTTACAATAATGTTTTACCACTGAATACTTCACTGTTTAGTTAATCTTAAGTTAATTTTAAACCTGCCCATAATGCTCTGCATTCAAGTGGCTTTGGCATGCTGCATTTAACTGTATTCTTTTGTACTTGTCTGTATCATGTTCAAATTAATAAATAAATAAAATAAATAAGTCGCTTCTTTACATTTTCCCATTTTTTATGAAGAATATTTTCATACACTATCTGACAACATTCTCAGTCCAGTTTCAACAGAATTTTATCAAAAGTTAAACTCCAGAATTTCCTTATTCCCTTTCTTTTCCTGTGCAAAATAATTGAATTTTTACATCTGTCAGAGACAGCGCAGATATGCGCGAGAGAATGTGCACAAGTGTGAGAGAGCGCAGATATGCGCAGGAGAATGTGAACACAAGTGAGAGAGCGCAGATATGCGCAGGAGAATGTGAACACAAGTGTGAGAGAGCGCAGATATGCGCAGGAGAATGTGAACACAAGTGTGAGAGAGCGCAGATATGCGCAGGAGAATGTGAACACAAGTGTGAGAGAGCGCAGATATGCGCAGGAGAATGTGAACACAAGTGTGAGAGAGCGCAGATATGCGCAGGAGAATGTGAACACAAGTGTGAGAGAGCGCAGATATGCACATGAGAATGTGAACACAAGTGTGAGAGAGCGCAGATATGCGCGAGAGAATGTGAGCACAAGTGTGAGAGAGCGCAGATATGCGCAGGAGAATGTGAACACAAGTGTGAGAGAGCGCAGATATGCGCGAGAGAATGTGAGCACAAGTGTGAGAGAGCGCAGATATGCGCGAGAGAATGTGAACACCGTTGTAAGTGATCTAAGTCTGAGAATATTCAACACAGCTCGTCTACTTAGGAATTTGTATTTACATATGTTATACTTGGACGAGAGTATTATTTGTGTTGTAGTTGATGTGCCCGCTTGTACTCACCTAATTGTGGTTGCAGGGATCGAGGCACAGCTCCTGGCCCCGCCTCTTTACTGGTCGCTAGTAGGTCGCTCTCTTTGCTTCATGAGCTTTATCATACCTCTTCTTCAAGCTATGTAAGGATCCTGCTTCCACTATATCACTTTTCAGACTATTCCACTTCCTGACAACTCGATGACTGAAGAAATACTTCCCAACATCCCTGAAACTCATCTAAGTTTTCAGCTTTCAATTGTGTGTGTACTCACCTAATTGTGGTTGCAGGGGTCGAAACTCAGTTCATGGCCCCGCCTATTCACTGGTCGCTTTGTCATACCTCGTCTTAAAACTATGTATGGTTCCTGCCTGTATGTGTGTGTGTGTGTGTGTGTGTGTGTGTGTGTGTGTGTGTGTGTGTGTGTGTGCGCGAGCCCATGTGTTGTACTCATCTATATTTTCTCGTAGTTTACAACACCATGTCAGTTTGATTTCAGTGTTTGGAATTTTGCGCTGTAACCAGTGACCTTGTTGACCTCCATTTGTTTTACATTCAATCGTTCATCACCAACAATCCTTTTTTACAGTAACATGGGAAGCTTCCCCAGCACCAGCTGTACAATTACTGCTGTAACTTGCAACTACACTACACTAAACACTATGTTCTTTTGTTCTTCTCAAAGCGCACTGATGTTTTCTTGAAGTATTTTTATGACTGTAGAAATGTCCTTTAAGGCTCACACGCATTTTCTTCAGTATTTTTTTCTCTCTCGAAGGCCAGACAAAAAAATCACTAATTGTTTGGAGCTCATGTGATCTTCTTAGCACAAGAACCGGGGATGCAATGACCACAAAGAGATGTAGTGATCTCTCTCTTATACTTAATAACAAAAGGTACATGAAGATACTATTCTTATACATAATAACACCAAAGATACAAATATCACACTGTTATACATAGTAACAGCTGGTTGCACCAGGTTTACAGGGATACAATGGTCACATGTAATAACATGGGAGGACACAGAGATTTCATTGTGACCTCCGGTGTTATTATATCTGCCTTCATATATTGATATTATAACACCTGTGTTATAATATCATATATTGGCAGTGCTGCATGGAGTTGCCCTCATAATACACACACTCAGCACACATTAACACTGTTACACACACTCAGCACACATTAACACTGTTACACACACTCAGCACACATTAACACTGTTACACACACTCAGCACACATTAACACTGTTACACACACTCAGTACACATTAACACTGTTACACACACTCAGTACACATTAACACTGTTACACACACTCAGTACACATTAACACTGTTACACACACTCAGCACACATTAACACTGTTACACACACTCAGTACACATTAACACTGTTACACACACTCAGTACACATTAACACTGTTACACACACTCAGCACACATTAACACTGTTACACACACTCAGCACACATTAACACTGTTACACACACTCAGTACACATTAACACTGTTACACACACTCAGCACACATTAACACTGTTACACACACTCAGTACCTCTATTCACACCATGTAATTGTTGTTTTTTACTGAATTCCTGTGGCATTCAGATTCATTATTTATTTATCTTTTAACAATACAAATAAGGTACAAATATACATTATTTGTATCATTGAGATTCTTATACATCGTGAAGTAATTTTATTATAAAAACATTTCGCCCACCATAAGAAAGTTATGCATCATAACACTAGAGATACATTGTAACACCATAAATACATACTCGATACTGTTATACATGTTAACACAGAAGATACAAAGATAACAATATTATATACAGATGAATGCATAAAATTAATTTTAACAGATTATAAACTATGACATATAAATAGAAAAATAAAATTTAAAATAATTGGCCTCACCATGGTGGTGTAACCGGACGGGAAGTTCTTCTCTTCTGGCTGGACTACGGTACGAGTCTACCCGGGTGGATGTATTTACTCAGCACAGATTCTGTGTGTCCCTCTCTGTAATTACATCTGTCTGTATATAAGGATATTAAAACATTTGTTCTAATATCATATATGGGTAATGCTCCATGGTGAGGCTACATTTGAAGAGTTAAGTTCCTCTTTGAGGAAATGCTGTGTTTGGGGTTCACAGCTCTCAACGTCCCCCTCAAATGTACTGTAACAGTTCCGTTTTTCTTCTAATACGAAGCAGTGAGAGTGTGTGAGTGCACAGTATTTCATTTCACATTGTTAAAAAGTATTGAGTGGGAGTGGGAGTGTTGAGCACATTCTTACACATTGATAAAGAATCTTAAGTGTGTTCGAGAGTGCAGAGAACATTTATTACACCTAGTTAAAGGATACTGAGTAGGTGTGGACGTGTAGAGTACATTAACACACATTACCAAAGAGTGCAGTGATTGACCAAGTCACTGGACAAAGATCAACATAGATCGAAACGTTGTTCCATGAAAAGTCTGTCTGGTAAAGAATATCTTTTCTTCATCCTTTCAAATGGCACAAAGCATCACCTATTTTTTTTTCAAAAATTAAAACTTTGTAATTTAATATAGCAAATGAAGTTATGTGAGTAATTACAGTAACTCATGTTGATATCAATTATTGTAATTACTAGTCGCACAATGGAATATAAAATGACATTATTCTTTTTTTTTTTTTCAAATCTTTGACTTGTTAATATTGAAGAAGCTAATGTTTGCTGACAGATATAAATACACCCGAATAAGGAAAGATAAATAACAACCATATATGAACTTTAATTGAAACATGTAAATGTTATGAAGATCATTTATTTCTAGCTGATCTTGTGGTTTAATGTTCTCAGGTTATAGAGAGAAATGTTTGTTGAACAATTGAACAATGAAGTATAATGTTTGTTGCCAACAACTCATCAGGTACCAGAAATATTAAATAAAGTACCAAACATTAATATCTAACGAAATACACTGTGTGATGTACAGTTTATAATGATGAAAATAAACTTTATCAAGTTTTAACTTGATCAGTCTCAGCACTGTTATAATGTGTTCTTCACATTGTAACACTGCTGAGAATGATCACACACACTCAGCATTAATCGCTCAGCACTAATTAACACTACACTCACATGCACTCTCAACACTTGTTAACACTGTTATAATGTGTTCTTCACTCACATACACACTCAGCACTAACACTGTTATACCACTATTCACACCATAGGATCTAATCTCGCCAGTAAAATCCCACATACCAATGCCCATGCCGGGGACTACCTAGATGGAAATTTCCCTAATTCCTTCTATCTTGCACCAACTGAGCTCACGGAAGTCATTGAGATCATAAAGTCACTTAAAAATAACTCGGGGAATCTGTCTCATGTCCCACCATTACTGTACAAGCGAGCGGCCCATGTCCTTTCGCATGCTATTTCATTACTTTTTAACAAGTCAATAGAGACTAGCACCTTCCCGAAACTACTCAAGATGGCAAGGGTTACACCAATACATAAAGGTGGTGACCCTACAGACTTAAACAACTATAGGCCAATATCTAACTTACCATTGCTATCCAAGATCTTTGAGAAACTCGTGCACAGGAGACTGTATTCATTTATAACGGCTCAAAACATACTCAACCCCTGCCAGTTTGGATTCAGGAAAAATAAAATCACTAATGATGCAATCATAAAAATGCTAGATCTGCTTTACACAGCATTGGAAAATAAGGAATATCCACTAGGAATTTTTATTGACCTAAGAAAAGCTTTTGACACAGTAAACCACGAAATCCTACTCCACAAACTTGACCACTACGGTATAAGAGGCCATGCGCTTGCTTATTTCAAATCTTACATTACTAATAGGTATCAGTACGTCACCATTAAAGACACAGCATCAGCAACACGGCCACTTGATACTGGAGTTCCGCAGGGAAGTGTCCTTGGTCCCCTGCTCTTCCTCATATACATCAATGACCTTCCAAACGTATCCCAACACCTGAAACCCATTCTCTTTGCTGATGACACGACTTATGTCATCTCTCACCCTAATCTTGCCACCCTCAACACCATTGTGAACGAGGAG
This sequence comes from Cherax quadricarinatus, assembly GCF_038502225.1. Classification (NCBI taxonomy): domain Eukaryota; kingdom Metazoa; phylum Arthropoda; class Malacostraca; order Decapoda; family Parastacidae; genus Cherax; species Cherax quadricarinatus. Next base: position 198,248 of record NW_027195335.1, on the reverse strand, counting down.
CTGATTAAAATATCGACTTGGATGACAGCCAATAAACTTACGCTTAACACTGACAAAACTTACTATATTATGTTTGGTAGCAGAGCAGGAGATGCACAAATTAACATTAAGATTGACAACACTCTAATTACCAGAAATAATGGGGGAAAATTCCTAGGCTTATACCTTGACAACAACCTGAATTTCAGCACCCATATCCAGCATATAGCCAAAAAAGTATCCAAAACGGTTGGGATCCTCTCCAAGATACGATACTACGTGCCGCAAAATGCCCTTCTCACACTATACCACTCACTTATTTATCCATACCTCACCTATGCTATTTGTGCTTGGGGATCAACTGCAGCAACACACCTAAAGCCAATAATAACCCAACAAAAAGCTGCAGTAATTATAATCACTAAATCCCATCCCTGGCAGCACACCCCCCCACTCTTCAAAGATCTAAACTTACTCCCAGTTCAGTACATCCACACTTACTACTGTGCAATCTATATCTACAGGGCCTTAAACTCTAATATCAACCTTGACCTAAAACGCTTTCTTGATAGTTGTGACAGAACCCACAGGCATAACATCAGAAACAAACATCTCTACGACATTCCCCGTGTCCGACTAAACCTTTACAAAAATTCAATGTATGTCAAAGGCCCTAAAATCTGGAATACCCTACCTGAGAACTCTAGAACTGCAGACACATTCATCACCTTCAAAACTACCATTAGAAAACATCTTATCTCCCTGATACACCCCGTCAACTAACTACACGAATACCACCTGGTGGTTCACACTTACACTCGCTCACTCATTTGACCATAAACAGAAATATTAATCTCAGTCTTAAAATAATGAATCCTGTGATACTCCAATACTGAAACTATATACTGTGCCAAAACAAAAGCATTCACATTGCTAAACTCACAAACTAGTATTTAGTCACTTAGCCATAATACCAACTTACCTCATAATTTGTAATATTTTACAATTAAGAATAAAACTAAGTATGCCCGAAATGCCTAGCCATGCTAACAGAAACATGCATAAAATTAATTTTAACAAATTACAAACCATGAGTATAAAGAGAAGAATATAATTTAAAATAATTGGCCTTTCCGGTGGTGGAACCGGACGGGAAGTTCTCTTTTGGCTGGACTACCGTACGAGTCTACCCGGGTGGATGTATTTACAGAGCACAGATTTCTGTCTATTCAGAGAAACCAAGGTACTAATTTTACGGCCAAAGCATTTAGGGAAGCATTAACTAGGCTAGGAACAATTCACAACTTATCCACTGCCAATCATCCGCAGTCCCAACGCGCCTTGGAAAGATTCCATCAGACGTTAAAAACCCTGATGAGAACTTTTCGCATGCATTTTCCTACAGACTGGGATGAATCACTTCCTCTGCTGCTGTTCGCAATGAGAGAAACTGCAGGAGTTCACAGGGTGCAGTCCGTCTGAGCTAATCTTTGGGCACAATGTACGAGGTTCTCTACGGGTGCTCAAGGAAGGATGGATTTGAGAAGACGCCTCCTTAACACTCTACAACCCTTCTTCAAGGATGCAGGTGGCACGTCAGTTGGCTAAGGTTAACTTAAAAGCAGCTCAAAATACGATGAAACAGACGTATGACAGAAATTCAAAGTTTCGTTCCTTCCATCCAGGAGACAAAGTGTTGGTACAGGAACCTATACCTGATCACACCTTAAAAACTAGATTTACAGGACTTATGCAGATTGTAAGTAAATTATCTGATGTAAATTACGTGGTATCTCCCCTTGACAAGACCTCAGAAAGTAAAACAAACCACATTACTCAAATTAAAGCATTTAATGCTTCAGATAAAGTCACAGTAATGACGCTGGCCTCTGCCTCTGTAGACGACCCTGACTTTTTGCACTCCATCCCTGAAATTCAAGTAAAGTTTCCCAATTCTATCCTCCTCAAGGACCTTAGTCCTTTAATAATGGGGCTATTTGAGAATCAAGTAATAAGTTTAACTGCGCTTCTACAATCCTACCCTGATATCTTTTCAGATGTGCCCCCTGAAGGAAGGTTCCTTGATGCTGGTGATGGGCTCTTGATTTAGGGAATTGGATTTGTGCTCCAGTTCCCCGAATTAAGCCAGAATGCCTTCCACATCCCCTCCCTAGGCGCTGTATAATCCTCCGGGTTTAGCGCTTCCCCTTATTTATAATAATAATAATTTTCAGATGTGCCGATAAAATGTACACAAGAATATAATGATGTAGATACTGGTAACTCTAAACCTATTAAACTCTCCCCCTACAGAGCTAACCCTGAAAAAAAACAGAGGCTACTTCAGCAGGAAGTAGAATTCTGTTAGATCATGGGTTAGTGGAGGAATCATCTAGTCCGTGGGCTTCTCCGTGCATCCTTGTTATGAAAGACTATCGTAAGGTGAATGATGTCACTATTTCAGATGCTTACTCTCGGCCACCTCTGGCTGACGTAATCGACTTCGTGGGTAAGACTACTTTTATATCTATACTAGACCTACTTAAAGGTAAATCTCTGTCTTCGTAATTCCGGGAGATCATTATCAATATACAGTAACCCCCTTCGGAATGAAAAACTCGCCGGTATCATTCCAGAAACTGATCCATCAGGCTATTAAAGGACTTGAAGGAATGGCTACTTACCTAGATGATCTTATGGTGGTGTCAGACACTTGGGACCAACACCTGTTTAGGCTTAAGGCTCTCTTTGAGACTTGTCATAGTTTTCACTTAACTGTCAACTTATCTAAGTCATCCTTTGGCCAGTCTACTGTTAACTTTTTGGGCCATGAAGTAGGCAGTGGAAAAGTGGTCTCTAAATTTGCTAAAATTCTTGCCATTAACAATTATCCAGTACCTCATGATAGAAAATCCCACCAACGTTTCCTAGGCAAGGTTGGGTTTTATAAAAGATTCTGTAAGAATTTTGTAGATGTCGTAGCCCTTCTAACTTCCCTTACCAGTCACAAATCCCACTTTCAATGTTCCCCTGAATGTCAAGACGCTTTTACAAATATAAAGCGCATCCTCTGTACTGCACCCGTTCTTCTGTCCCCGGATTTTTCAAGCCTTTGTACATTACAGGTTGATGGTTGTGAGTCAGGAGTCGGGGCAGTACTTCTACAAACTTGGGACGATGGGTTGGAACCTGTGGCTTACTACTCCGCCAAATACCAACCTCACCAGAGGGCCTATTCCACAATTAAAAAAAGAAGCCATCGCTCTGATATTGGCATTAGAACAATTTGAAGTCTACGTGGGCCAGTCATCTCAAGTGGTCACAGTCTACAGTGACCACAACACTCTGCAGTGGAGTCTCACGCTGCAACCCTACAACATTAAAATATTGCATATAACTGGCAAAGATAATAAGCTGGATGATATTCTTTCTAGAATATAAACTGAAATTTTATTAGGTTAGGATTTGTTAGGGACTATGGGTAAATATTAGCTCTTTTTCCCCCTTTAGTATATACTTAATATTTATGTTTTTTTTTTTTTGTATGGGGATATTCTGCTACTGACCACAGGTGTCTTGGACCTACGTTAGCCCTACTATCTGCTGTCTCGGTCTAAGATTAGAGTTTGGCTTTATTTTGCGATAAAAGTTGAGCTCTATCTGATGAGTTTGATGGTTGAGAGGAAAGGAGGTCCCATTATTGTACCGTGCCATGGCGGCACTTTACTCAGGAGGTGGGAGCCTAGTCCTGGGGGTGTGGTATGCGAAGAGTACGTTACATTTATTCAGCGTATGTACACACTCTCATACAGGCTGCCTCACAACGAGCAAACCAGGTACTAAGGGTTTAAACCCTTGCCAGATTCATCCAGCTTTTGGCCTTTGTCTCTTGCTGTTGTCCTTGCCTTTGATCACCGTGATACTATTATTTTTCCAAACTTGTACATAATGTACATAGTTGTACATACCTCTAATCATACTTGGTGAAGGAAAATATAATTTAAAGACCTACTGCTGTGTTTATTTTCTCTCCAAGCTCCCATTACGGCCAGGTTAACACGCCTTGATTACCTGAAACCATAATAATATATTACTCTTCTATTTTATGTATATACTGTTCAATGTGTAACTGTACTGTATTATGTTACTGTTCTATTATTACACGTTATTGTACTTGTCTTTTATGTTAGTGTACTTACTGTAATCAGTGAAGTGTTCTTGGTTGTAAATGGTCTGGTGATGCTGACAAACTGTGGTAAAGGTCACTTTTATCCTGACCTGTACTTTAGTCTTCCTCTCCAATGTACTGTTCTTATGTTTTGCTATACAGATTTTGTGTATGTCTTTACCGTTGTATGTTGATATGCTGGCTGTATCCTTGAGGTAAGCTAAAGGTTCTACTCTGCTATATACACCAAACACTTCAAACTTTTCCACTGCGTCTTACTCAACAGTGTCTCCCACACTGACATTCATGTCTCTTACATCACTCTACATTCTCAACACATTCACATAACATCTTCCAGAATCAATTTTCTTACCTGTAGTTTTCCACCCCAAAAAACTATCCACAATACACATTAAAAATCAGTAACTCTCAGGTAATAAAGGCGACCATTATGTAATCTCGATCTGCCAACCAAAAAGATTTCTCTAGCCATTCCTGCAGCCTGGCTAGTTCCTCTCATTCCTGCAGCCTGGCTAGTTCCTCTCATTCCTGCAGCCTGGCTAGTTCCTCTCATTCCTGCAGCCTGGCTAGTTCCTCTCATTAAGAACTCCTTCCCTACTGGGTTAGTCACTATGGTTACAATATCTTCAACACACTCAAAAGCATAATTATGTACTCTTTCAATAAATGCATGTTACAGTATTTAAAAGACCGTCATAGTGAGATAAGTCTTTAATCACAGAAAAAACATTGACCATTACAAACATAAAAGAAAAACTCTTCAGAAATATTTGCCAATTCGGGAGACTTGATATAGTGACAAAATTAATTTTAGCAGACCATTTTGCAGCCTGACTGACACCTTTTATATTAATTTATAATGCAACACCGAGAATCGTGCCAACCTTAAGGGTTAAGTTCCAAAAGAATCAACTAAAAATTAATGCAGAAAATATTTCTATGCAAATAGAGTACTTGAGGAGTTGAGTCATCTTAAGGAGGAAGTTGTAAGTGTAATAACTACTGTCAACTTTAATTACGAAGGACAACAAAAATATAATAGAATATAGATAATTATGAAGTGTTAATTAACCCTTATAAAACTTATGCGAAATATGAATACAATAAGAAAAAGAAATTCAGTTTATTCTTTTAGGGTAACAAAAGTATTATTAAAAGTAATTATGAAATAAAATTAATACAGGTACCAAATATAATGATTACTGAATATATTTTATTATTAATTATGAAATATATTCATGCATTTCAGATTAATATGAAAATATTGATATCATCTATTTTCTCAGTCTGGTATTATTGATCAAGTTAATTATAAAAAAATAAAATGAAACGCGAAATCAAAATCAAAACACTTAAAAATCATATATATGAGAGTTGCTTGTTGTAGACAAACACCTGAAAGTTACAAAGTAATGCTTGTTGTAGACAAACACCTGAAAGTTACAAAGTAATGCTTGTTGTAGACAAACACCTGAAAGTTACAAAGTAATGCTTGTTGTAGACAAACACCTGAAAGTTACAAAGTAATGCTTGTTGTAGACAAACACCTGAAAGTTACAAAGTAATGCTTGTTGTAGACAAACACCTGAAAGTTACAAAGTAATGCTTGTTGTAGACAAACACCTGAAAGTTACAAAGTAATGCTTGTTGTAGACAAACACCTGAAAGTTACAAAGTAATGCTTGTTGTAGACAAACACCTGAAAGTTACAAAGTAATGCTTGTTGTAGACAAACACCTGAAAGTTACAAAGTAATGCTTGTTGTAGACAAACACCTGAAAGTTACAAAGTAATGCTTGTTGTAGACAAACACCTGAAAGTTACAAAGTAATGCTTGTTGTAGACAAACACCTGAAAGTTACAAAGTAATGCTTGTTGTAGACAAACACCTGAAAGTTACAAAGTAATGCTTGTTGTAGACAAACACCTGAAAGTTACAAAGTAATGCTTGTTGTAGACAAACACCTGAAAGTTACAAAGTAATGCTTGTTGTAGACAAACACCTGAAAGTTACAAAGTAATGCTTGTTGTAGACAAACACCTGAAAGTTACAAAGTAATGCTTGTTGTAGACAAACACCTGAAAGTTACAAAGTAATGCTTGTTGTAGACAAACACCTGAAAGTTACAAAGTAATGCTTGTTGTAGACAAACACCTGAAAGTTACAAAGTAATGCTTGTTGTAGACAAACACCTGAAAGTTACAAAGTAATGCTTGTTGTAGACAAACACCTGAAAGTTACAAAGTAATGCTTGTTGTAGACAAACACCTGAAAGTTACAAAGTAATGCTTGTTGTAGACAAACACCTGAAAGTTACAAAGTAATGCTTGTTGTAGACAAACACCTGAAAGTTACAAAGTAATGCTTGTTGTAGACAAACACCTGAAAGTTACAAAGTAATGCTTGTTGTAGACAAACACCTGAAAGTTACAAAGTAATGCTTGTTGTAGACAAACACCTGAAAGTTACAAAGTAATGCTTGTTGTAGACAAACACCTGAAAGTTACAAAGTAATGCTTGTTGTAGACAAACACCTGAAAGTTACAAAGTAATGCTTGTTGTAGACAAACACCTGAAAGTTACAAAGTAATGCTTGTTGTAGACAAACACCTGAAAGTTACAAAGTAATGCTTGTTGTAGACAAACACCTGAAAGTTACAAAGTAATGCTTGTTGAAGACAAACACCTGAAAGTTACAAAGTAATGCTTGTTGTAGACAAACACCTGAAAGTTACAAAGTAATGCTTGTTGTAGACAAACACCTGAAAGTTACAAAGTAATGCTTGTTGTAGACAAACACCTGAAAGTTACAAAGTAATGCTTGTTGTAGACAAACACCTGAAAGTTACAAAGTAATGCTTGTTGTAGACAAACACCTGAAAGTTACAAAGTAATGCTTGTTGTAGACAAACACCTGAAAGTTACAAAGTAATGCTTGTTGTAGACAAACACCTGAAAGTTACAAAGTAATGCTTGTTGTAGACAAACACCTGAAAGTTACAAAGTAATGCTTGTTGTAGACAAACACCTGAAAGTTACAAAGTAATGCTTGTTGTAGACAAACACCTGAAAGTTACAAAGTAATGCTTGTTGTAGACAAACACCTGAAAGTTACAAAGTAATGCTTGTTGTAGACAAACACCTGAAAGTTACAAAGTAATGCTTGTTGTAGACAAACACCTGAAAGTTACAAAGTAATGCTTGTTGTAGACAAACACCTGAAAGTTACAAAGTAATGCTTGTTGTAGACAAACACCTGAAAGTTACAAAGTAATGCTTGTTGTAGACAAACACCTGAAAGTTACAAAGTAATGCTTGTTGTAGACAAACACCTGAAAGTTACAAAGTAATGCTTGTTGTAGACAAACACCTGAAAGTTACAAAGTAATGCTTGTTGTAGACAAACACCTGAAAGTTACAAAGTAATGCTTGTTGTAGACAAACACCTGAAAGTTACAAAGTAATGCTTGTTGTAGACAAACACCTGAAAGTTACAAAGTAATGCTTGTTGTAGACAAACACCTGAAAGTTACAAAGTAATGCTTGTTGTAGACAAACACCTGAAAGTTACAAAGTAATGCTTGTTGTAGACAAACACCTGAAAGTTACAAAGTAATGCTTGTTGTAGACAAACACCTGAAAGTTACAAAGTAATGCTTGTTGTAGACAAACACCTGAAAGTTACAAAGTAATGCTTGTTGTAGACAAACACCTGAAAGTTACAAAGTAATGCTTGTTGTAGACAAACACCTGAAAGTTACAAAGTAATGCTTGTTGTAGACAAACACCTGAAAGTTACAAAGTAATGCTTGTTGTAGACAAACACCTGAAAGTTACAAAGTAATGCTTGTTGTAGACAAACACCTGAAAGTTACAAAGTAATGCTTGTTGTAGACAAACACCTGAAAGTTACAAAGTAATGCTTGTTGTAGACAAACACCTGAAAGTTACAAAGTAATGCTTGTTGTAGACAAACACCTGAAAGTTACAAAGTAATGCTTGTTGTAGACAAACACCTGAAAGTTACAAAGTAATGCTTGTTGTAGACAAACACCTGAAAGTTACAAAGTAATGCTTGTTGTAGACAAACACCTGAAAGTTACAAAGTAATGCTTGTTGTAGACAAACACCTGAAAGTTACAAAGTAATGCTTGTTGTAGACAAACACCTGAAAGTTACAAAGTAATGCTTGTTGTAGACAAACACCTGAAAGTTACAAAGTAATGCTTGTTGTAGACAAACACCTGAAAGTTACAAAGTAATGCTTGTTGTAGACAAACACCTGAAAGTTACAAAGTAATGCTTGTTGTAGACAAACACCTGAAAGTTACAAAGTAATGCTTGTTGTAGACAAACACCTGAAAGTTACAAAGTAATGCTTGTTGTAGACAAACACCTGAAAGTTACAAAGTAATGCCTGTTGTAGACAAACACCTGAAAGTTACAAAGTAATGCTTGTTGTAGACAAACACCTGAAAGTTACAAAGTAATGCCTGTTGTAGACAAACACCTGAAAGTTACAAAGTAATGCTTGTTGTAGACAAACACCTGAAAGTTACAAAGTAATGCCTGTTGTAGACAAACACCTGAAAGTTACAAAGTAATGCCTGTTGTAGACAAACACCTGAAAGTTACAAAGTAATGCCTGTTGTAGACAAACACCTGAAAGTTACAAAGTAATGCCTGTTGTAGACAAACACCTGAAAGTTACAAAGTAATGCTTGTTGTAGACAAACACCTGAAAGTTACAAAGTAATGCTTGTTGTAGACAAACACCTGAAAGTTACAAAGTAATGCTTGTTGTAGACAAACACCTGAAAGTTACAAAGAGAAAAATTCACTTCTGTTCACTAGTTTATGGTTTTGTTAAAACAGGAAGAGTAATATGTAGCTGAATAATAACGATATTTTGCACAAATATGTTTACAGTTTACATGGAAATTAATTATCACATAATCATTTAAAAGTCGCACAAAAGAAACAAAGGAACAGAAAGAGAACATTCACCGGAGAAAAGCAACAAGGAAAGAAAGAATAAGCAAGGCAATATGTAAGGAAGAAGGCATCAAATACAAAAAAAAAATAAACAGACTGAAAAGAAGCAAACAAGGAGAAAATAACTACCTTGGGCACGTGTAAAGTAAAAGGACACAAGTGCAACTAATGTGACATTTATTGTGGCAACGTTTCGCTCTCCAGGAGCTTTATCAAGCCATTACAACCTTGGACACGTAAATAAACTGAAAGAGAAGTTAAGTTATGGAAAAAAAACATACAACGGAAAATGGTAACAAAGAAAGAACAAGCAAAGAAGCACAGGAAATACATTCTTGAGTAAGAACATTAACCAGCAGAACAACGAATACCAGTGGGAAAGACAAGGAACTCTAGCAAGAAAATAAGAACCAACTCACTGTTTACAGAAAACCTTCAAACACATCAACTTGTGTCAGTTATTTCAGCAATCACTCTAAATAAGTTAAGAAAAGAACTGTGTCTAGTCTACTGCTAAGATATTCAGGAATTTGCTGACAAAGCCGTTTACAACAAGAAGTTTTGAGTATAAACCAACAGATCAGAGAACCTGAGCCTCCTGATGTTGTGCTACACTCAGCACAACCAACTGTCGCACATGTTGCTACAATCAACACAAGCAACTGTCGCACATGTTGCTACACTCAGCACAACCAACTGTCGCACATGTTGCTACAATCAACACAAGCAACTGTCGCACATGTTGCTACACTCAACACAAGTAACTGTCGCACATGTTGCTACAATCAACACAAACAACTGTCGCACCTATTGCTACAATCAACACAAGCAACAGTCGCACATGTTGCTACACTCATCATAACCAACTGTCGCACATGTTCCTACAATCAACACAAGCAACTTTCGCACACGTCGCTACAGTCAACACAAGCAACTGTCGCATGTTGCTACACTGAACACAAGCAACTGTCGCACATGTTGCTACAATCAACACAAGCAACTGTCGCACATGTTGCTACAATCAACACAAGCAACTGTCGCACATGTTGCTACACTCAACACAAGCAACTGTCGCACATGTTGCTACAATCAACACAAGCAACTGTCGCACATGTTGCTACAGTCAACACAAGCAACTGTCGCACATGTTGCTATAGTCAACACAAGCAACTGTCGCACATGTTGCTACAATCAACACAAGCAACTGTCGCACATGTTGCTATAGTCAACACAAGCAACTGTCGCACATGTTGCTATAGTCAACACAAGCAACTGTCGCACATGTTGCTACAATCAACACAAGCAACTGTCGCACATGTTGCTACAATCAACACAAGCAACTGTCGCACATGTTGCTACACTCAGCACAAGCAACTGTAGCATATGTTGCTACACTCAGCACAACTAGCTGTCGCACATGTTGCTACAATCAACACAAGCAACTGTCGCACATGTTGCTACACTCAACACAACCAACTGTCGCACATGTTGCTACACTCAGCACAAGCAACTGTCGCACATGTTGCTACACTCAGCACAACCAACTGTCGCACATGTTGCTACAATCAACACATGCAACTGTCGCACATGTTGCTACAATCAACACAAGGAACTGTCGCACATGTTGCTACACTCAACACAAGCAACTGTCGCACATGTTGCTACAATCAACACAAGCAACTGTCGCACATGTTGCTATAGTCAACACAAGCAACTGTCGCACATGTTGCTATAGTCAACACAAGCAACTGTCGCACATGTTGCTACAATCAACACAAGCAACTGTCGCACATGTTGCTATAGTCAACACAAGCAACTGTCGCACATGTTGCTATAGTCAACACAAGCAACTGTCGCACATGTTGCTACAATCAACACAAGGAACTGTCGCACATGTTGTTACACTCAGCACAACCAACTGTCGCACATGTTGCTACAATCAACACAAGCAACTGTCGCACATGTTGCTACACTCAGCACAAGCAACTGTCGCACATGTTGCTACACTCAGCACAAGCAACTGTCGCACATGTTGCTACACTCAGCACAAGCAACTGTCGCACATGTTGCTACACTCAGCACAAGCAACTGTCGCACATGTTGCTACAATCAACACAAGCAACTGTCGCACATGTTGCTACAATCAACACAAGCAACTGTCGCACATGTTGCTACACTCAACACAAGCAACTGTCGCACATGTTGCTACACTCAGCACAACCAACTGTCGCACATGTTGCTACAATCAACACAACCAACTGTCGCACATGTTGCTACAATCAACACAACCAACTGTCGCACATGTTGCTACAATCAACACAAGCAACTGTCGCACATGTTGCTACACTCAGCACAACCAACTGTCGCACATGTTGCTACAATCAACACAAGCAACTGTCGCACATGTTGCTACAATCAACACAAGCAACTGTCGCACATGTTGCTACACACAGCACAACCAACTGTCGCACATGTTGCTACAATCAACACAAGCAACTGTCGCACATGTTGCTACAATCAACACAAGGAACTGTCGCACATGTTGCTACACTCAGCACAACCAACTGTCGCACATGTTGCTACAATCAACACAACCAACTGTCGCACATGTTGCTACAATCAACACAAGCAACTGTCGCACATGTTGCTACACACAGCACAACCAACTGTCGCACATGTTGCTACAATCAACACAAGGAACTGTCGCACATGTTGCTACACTCAGCACAACCAACTGTCGCACATGTTGCTACAATCAACACAAGCAACTGTCGCACATGTTGCTACACTCAGCACAAGCAACTGTCGCACATGTTGCTACAATCAACAAAAGTAACTGTCGCACATGTTGCTTCAATCAACATAACTGTCGCACATGTTGCTACACTCAACACAAGCAACTGTCGCACATGTTGCTACAATTAACACAAGCAACTGTCGCACATGTTGCTACAATCTACACAAGCAACTGTCGCACATGTTGCTACAATCAACATAACTGTCGCACATGTTGCTACAATCTACACAAGCAACTGTCGCACATGTTGCTACAATCAACTTAACTGTCGCACATGTTGCTACAATCTACACAAGCAACTGTCGCACATGTTGCTACAATCAACATAACTGTCGCACATGTTGCTACAATCAACATAACTGTCGCACATGTTGCTACAATCAACATAACTGTCGCACATGTTGCTACAATCTACACAAGCAACTGTCGCACATGTTGCTACAATCTACACAAGCAACTGTCGCACATGTTGCTACAATCAACATAACTGTCGCACATGTTGCTACAATCAACATAACTGTCGCACATGTTGCTACAATCAACATAACTGTCGCACATGTTGCTACAATCAACATAACTGTCGCACATGTTGCTACAATCAACATAACTGTCGCACATGTTGCTACAATCAACATAACTGTCGCACATGTTGCTACAATCAACATAACTGTCGCACATGTTGCTACAATCAACATAACTGTCGCACATGTTGCTACAATCTACACAAGCAACTGTCGCACATGTTGCTACAATCTACACAAGCAACTGTCGCACATGTTGCTACAATCTACACAAGCAACTGTCGCACATCTTACTACAGTGAAGAAGTTAACTCCTTGTCTTTTACATCAATAATAAATATTAGATTGGGACACAAGAAACACCATTGTGTGACGCACCAGAGACTGTGTGACGCACCAGAGACTGTGTGACGCACCAGAGACTGTGTGACGCACCAGAGACTGTGTCACACACCAGAGACTGTGTGACGCACCAGAGACTGTGTCACGCACCAGAGACTGTGTGACGCACCAGAGACTGTGTCACGCACCAGAGACTGTGTGACGCACCAGAGACTGTGTGACGCACCAGAGACTGTGTCACACACCAGGGACTGTGTCACGCACCAGAGACTGTGTGACGCACCAGAGACTGTGTGACGCACCAGAGACTGTGTGACGCACCAGAGACTGTGTGACGCACCTGAGACTGTGTGACGCACCAGAGACTGTGTGACGCACCAGAGACTGTGTGACGCACCAGAGACTACGTAATAACCAGAGTCTCTCTTGCACCGTGGATGTTGTACAACACAATAACATTCCTGTAGAAGTGTTTATGCAGCACGACAGGTGACATCTCCTGATGAACATGTACCAATGAGGAGAGTCCTGTTTGATCCCTGACGCTGGTGAAGACTGCTTAATTAAGTACCTTGTTATCCATGATCACTGATTGATTGGAGACATATGACTGGAAGCTGATATATGATAATAATAATAATCATAATAATAATAATAATAATAACAATAATAATAATATTATTATTATTATTATTATGAATAATAATAATAATAATAATAATAATAATAATTTATAATAATAATAATAATAATTATTATTATTTATACAAGTACATGTATAACGTATTTACTCAGAGCATTTCAAGCAACTTAGGTTAATTTTGTCCCCAGGATGCGACCCACACCAGTCGTCTAACATTCTGGTCCCTGCTTACTGCTAGGTGAACAGGGACATCATGTGTTTCCACCTGTACCGGGGAGCGAACCACAGACACTCACTGTGTGAGCTGAGTGCACTACCAACCGAAAGTACCGTGGAGGTGGAAACTAAAGTCTCGACAGGCAGTGGACGAGATGTGTAGAGTGGGGCCAGCAGCAGCAGCACAACATGTCTCCGTCAGTTGCACGCAAACAAACATGTCGCCACTGCTGTTGATAAATAAATGATGACTGTAGAAGAACTAAATAGGTACATGAGGTCACTGGGTGACCGGTGGGCTCAATGTGAGTTATTCTTCTCTATTACATGCAACAATATAAATTTTGATCAACAATATTTTACGGTAATATTCTCAAATAACGTTGCATGGACCACTTTTTTGGTGAATATTTAATGAAAAAGACTTGATACTGAGAGCCCGTCTCATTATACTGGTATTTTCTTATTTTCGTCGTGATGATGAAAGTGAGCTGATTATAGACTGTAAATCCTCTTACTTGAAATCCAGAAGTATCAAAATAAATGCCAAAGTAAGCTTAAGGACGCTTAATATGTAATGTGGAGTGTCACCGGCTGACGACTTTTGCAGTACAGACCAAATTGAAGTTATGTGAAGGAAGAAAGGAAGGTTGAAGTTAGGACTCTCAAGTACCGGAGCCGAGGATAACAAGCGCTACAACCTAGAGACAAGCATCATCATACTCAGTACTCCTCGATAACGTACCTTTGTAATGATAAACTTGAAATTAAGACACATGTGCAACATCTGGGTATCTTTATTGTAGACGTTTCGCCATCCAGTGGCTTTATCAATACAAATTCCAGGACATAACTTGAAGACTATGTACAGAAGATGAGGTAATCAGTCCCTCAACCTTGGAGTTGGTGCGAAGAGCACCGTAGTCGTCGGTACCTACTCCAAGGTTGAGGGACTGATTACCTCATCTTCTGTACATAGTCCTACTGTCTTTAAGTTATGTCCTGGAATTTGTATTGATAAAGCCACTGGATGGCGAAACGTCTACAATAAAGATACCCAGATGTTGCACATGTGTCTTAATTTCATCTTGTCGGTATTGTATACCATTGTTGCACAATGATAAACTTGGTGAGAGGAACAGCAATATAAGAAATGTTAGGACAGAAGCAACAGCAATATGCTGCCATACAAGAAAATTTTGGAGCCCCTTCATATATTTAGGAAGTGGAAAGTTAAAAATGGTAACCTTAGCTTCCACGGAAACAACCTCGCTTTGACCAGTGCAAAAATTAAGCTTACTTATCATGGGCAGTTTGAAAACACATTTAGCCAAGTTTACTGTAACGTAAGTTGTAGTGTTCCAGTCTCTGAAAGAAGCTGCAAGTCATCGTCGGAGCCGACCTGCGCATATTAAATGGAGTGACGAGACAGGTAACAAGTGCTTCCTGTACACTGAAGGCTGATATTTCCTGAGCGAGCTCAGTTAGCTAATATACCGAGTAGAAGATCAAATCAGCTTAAGAACAAAGCTCCCGACACACGATCATTGAAGTCATCACTGTTTGAGAGTAGGTATCCATCTTCTAAGGTAACTGCAGTCATCTTAAAAGTGTCATCTGGTTTAAGTACATGGAGAAGCACAAGAACTCTTATTTCTTCCCTTATTGTTGTATGTTTAGTATGAGTCATCCTATAATGAAATGTTTTCTAGGGGATACATACAATCCAATCACATCATATACTATGAGAGTTCACCGTTTAGGAAGATTGCAGGACAAAGATCTTCAGGTATCATTTCCTTAACGTCACCAGTCATATCTGCATCAATCTTACTGTCAGGGGAACGCCTTCCTCCTGTTCAAGAAAAAATGGAAAAATAAATAAAGACTCGAGGTTTCATAATGAAGATTGTCTTTAATGGTTTTTAATTAAAATAAATAAAATTGGCCGTTGTTGGTGCTGGTACAGCGTTTGAGCCGGAGTATGTAAGACCCAGGATGGTTCTCTGATGTTGAAGAAATACTGTAGGTTATCCTGGGCGGATGGTATCAATCCGATGTTCTGGATTCTCCTGTACTTCTTGGTTGGAGCACCACAAGTAGGATGAAAAAGGCGAAGAGTAGTCGGACTATGTTACTTGATCCAATAGACAAGTATCTTCCTCCCTTATCTGGCGTCTACCCTGGAGGACCGGCCCACCAGCACAGCTGATAACAGAAAATATGCTGGTTACCAAAAGTTAAGAAAGAAAAAGGGTGGTATACAAGGTCCAGCTCATTACTGGTAACCAGGAAAAATAAAAGAACAACGAACAGAAATACTCCTGATAGATCACTTTACCTGATCAGGAGAAGAGTGAAGTTGAAGTGACTCTCCAAACTTAAACCCACACCAGGTAAGGAGTAGAAATTTAAAGAACATCAGACACCAGGAACTGGAGTTACGCCTCAGGCCGCTATATGGAAGTGACGGTAGTAACTCGCTAATGGTTCCTGGCTGTCTGAACATCCCTAACGCCCAGTTATTACCTACTTTTCCCACACAGTTACCTGGAAAATTATCCAGTGTTTGCAGTGTCACAGAATTTTCTAAATGTACCGCTATACATGTAGAGACGTCAGGCAAACTGATGTGGTCTTCCTCTAACATAGGAAGTACAGTCGTAACAGGTAAAAGGTTGTAGTAGTAAGCTGTGAGCTGATTAATATTTTACATTTATTAATATTTCTTCCTAGGAGTACATACTTGATAATTTATTTCACTTTGCTTTATCAATGTATTCATACATAGCAAGACCTGGTACTAATTTCTGAACCATGATCATATCACCTGCTCTGCAAGAATGAGGGACAGCATACTTACCGTACTGCTTTTCCATTCTTGCTTGAGTAGCAACTGAATTTTTTGCTGTTAGCTCTCTGGCGGTTTTTAAAGTCTGTTGCATTAGCTATGGTGAGATTCTCAAAAATGGATTTGACTTACCAATCAATACCTCTTTTTATGCAGCTAGTGTCCAAATATCTGCTGGAAAGGGCTGAACCTGAGATTCAGCCCTTTCCAGGCCTCTAGAAAAATGCTCATCATAAAAGTCTGATGAAGTCTCTCAAGAGCACCTTGAGTTTGTAGTTGATTACTTGTTAAAAGAATAGACCTAATTCATAGATGGATTAAGCCTCGTGAAAGATCCCTTATCCGACTGAATCTCTTACGGTAAACCAACATGTGAGAAAAATCTAATCAGTGCTCTGAAAATAAAACTTTCTGTATCAGTAAGAGTGAATGCGTATTTTTACCTTGCTTAGTTCTAGGTAGATGACCAACGCAATGTATAATCAGACGTGAAAGAGCTTCTCCATCAGCCAAAATAGGCATAAACAGAGCTGGTTGTGGAGAGTGACGAGGCCTGTTTGCTTGTAAACATTATGGAGTGGTACTTTAATCACTGATCCGTTATAAGCTTCTAAGAGAATTTCTGTCTTTGCATGAAAGTTATCAGATACTGCTGTGTAACATCTATTGTAAGTGCACCCAGGTGCTTAGCTACCTGCCAGCACGTCTGAAGGTTTAAAATATTTAACGTCTTTAGAGTCAGAATACCAATTACCTGGTGTATTTGTAGTTATATAGACAGATGACTATGTACTAAGGGATCAATGGATACTATATTCCTCATAAAGATAGATATACTTTACAAATTTAGATTATTCCAGGATTCTTAGAAGTTTAAAATCCACCAGAAAAGACATTCTTCATTTATTACAAGGATTCCACCACACAGCTTCTGTGGAATGTGATATAATTAAGTCCAGCTCCTTGGATCAAGAGTCCCTCACCAGCAAAAAGGAAAGCAATGAAATAATGTAAAATAATATACTATACGATTTCGAGATTAAAAGTGGCAAAATAGCTTCTACGCACTCCAGTAAGAACACCAACCTTTTATGGAGGATCCACCAATGTTGAAATCTCTAAGTCGATCAGAGATGGATTTCATCAGTTATCACACTGAAGCATCATTATAACCATAACTAAGCGCTAAACTCACTAAGGTCATGCAGCACACTGAAATAAAATATTGAACTGGCCATCGTCACATTGTCCACAAGACACCCAAGCTTGCAAATAATGCTGTGAATGATGACCTAGATACAGTGCACGAAACCCAGGATTCCAAATATTCTGTGAATGATGACTTAGATACAGTGCACGACACCCAGGCTTGCAAATAGTTCTGTGAATGATGACCTAGACATAGTGCACGTCACCCTGGCTTGCAAATAGTTCTGTGAATGATGACCTAGACATAGTGCACGTCACCCTGGCTTGCAAATAGTCATGTGAATGATGACCTAGACATAGTGCACAACACCCTGGCTTGCAAATAGTCATGTGAATGATGACCTAGACATAGTGCACAACACCCTGGCTTGCAAATAGTCATGTGAATGATGACCTAGACATAGTGCACAACACCCTGGCTTGCAAATAGTCATGTGAATGATGACCTAGACATAGTGCACGACACCCTGGCTTGCAAATAGTTCTGTGAATGATGACCTAGACATAGTGCACGACACCCTGGCTTGCAAATAGTCATGTGAATGATGACCTAGACATAGTGCACTACACCCTGGCTTGCAAATAGTCATGTGAATGATGACCTAGACATAGTGCACGACACCCTGGCTTGCAAATAGTCATGTGAATGATGACCCAGATGCAGTGCACAACGCTCAGGTTTCCAAGTAATGTTGTTAATGATGGCTTCGATATAGTGCACGACACCCAAGCTTCCAAATAATGTTGTGAATGATGTCCTAGATACAGTGCACGACACCCAGGCTTGCAAATATTCAGTAAATGATAACCTAAATGCCGTGACACGACACTCAGGCTTGCAAAGATTCAGTGAATGATAACCTAGGTATAGTGCACGACACCCAGGCTTGCACATATTCTGTGAATGATGACCTGAGGATAGTGCATGACATCCAGGTTTGCAAATAGTTCTGTGAATGATGACCTAGATACAGTGCACGACACCCAGGCTTGCAAATAGTTCTGTGAATGATGACCTAGATACAGTGCACTAACATGTTTCTAAAGTAATAAACAATGATTAAGGAGAAAGAAGTGAGAAATAATGCTGAGAAAATTTCCGAAAATTTCAAAAAGTTCTTTAAGCGCGATTTTGTTTCAGTTTTCTTATTTTTTATTTTTATTAGAAAATAGAATACGATGAAATTTATTAAAAAAATGGCAAACTGGTACAAAAATCAAAACTAAAATAGTCACCATTCATATATAATAATGTTCAGGGTTTCAAGCCTATCATAAGGATCATTTTTAACTTATTACTTAGGTAATAATTTATTTAATAAAACTGACAAACTGAAATAAAAGCTTTCCTTAAAAAAGAAAAAAAATAACGTTTAACGTTTGGAGCCGATCAGAAATGTCATTCACCAGAAATTAATCTGATTCTAACGATTCCAAGTTTTTAACCGTTTTGTTAAATTTCAAATCTGCAACAATTAAGACCAAAATTAAGGGATATTATCCTTCTTATAGAAAACATCAATAATTTGTGAAGCTAAATATGAGAAGCATTCTCAAGTTATTATATATAAATAATTTTCACCATTTGCTTAATAAAAGCAAATTATCACTTAAGGCTTGTATTAGTCTTGTTTTTCTGAAAACCACAGCGATTGAAATTTGAAGCCGATCAGAGGAGTGGTTTTAAAGATTCAAAGTTTTTTTCCTATCATGACTCACCAAACCGTAATAACACGATACAAACAAATCTCAGAACTGGTCGAGATTCGAATACAAAAAAATCGCATCACCATTGTTTTATCACGAGCAAATCACCAAACATAGTGCCAATTAAAACGAAATTTCATTTTCAGTAATGTTTTTTCAGTTTTTTTTGGTTTATTTTATTGAAACTTACACAAAACAAAGGGAGTGAACACTTCTTAACGTACACCAAAAATGAAAGAAATCGGAAGAGAAAAAAATTAAGGAAATTTGGGAGAAGCTCTCTCTTTAGGCCCATTTCTGTTCTCCTCAGACAAACACACACACTCAAGGATGAAGATCTTGGGGTGAGTATAATACCGAGCACATCTCCTGAGGCGTACATCAGTCAGATAACTGCTGCAGCATACCTCGGTAAGGAATCGTTCAAGACTCTGTACACCATATACGTCAGGCCCATACTGGAGTATGCAGCACCAGTTGGGAATCCACACCTGGTCAAGCACGTCAAGAAATTAGAGTAAGTGCAAAGATTTGCAACAAGACTAGTTCCAGACTAGTTCCAGAACTATATCAACACAAACCACAATCCACACATACAGCCCCCACCCTACAGTATGCTGTAGAACCTCACAGCACACTGCCATGTCCCCCACCCCCACAGACCACCCAGAATACAGTTTTGGAGAGGAAACTGAAGGTATGGTATACCAACGCTGATGGAATAACAAATAAGTGGGAAGAGTGGCACTAGAGAATCAAAAAGGCATCAGACATCATAGCTCTCACCGAAACCAAGCTCACAGAAACGATAACAGGTGCCATCTTTCCAACAGGATATCAGATCCTGAGGAAAGACGGAGGGAACAGAAGGGGTGGAGGAGTGGCACTGCTCATCAAAAACCAATGGGATTTTGATAAGCTGGAGAGAGGAGGCAGAGGAGAAGCAAGAGACTACATAATAGGAGCACTTCAGTCTGGTGGTCTCAAGGTGGTAAGTGCGGTGATATACAAACCACCACAGAACAGCAGGAGGCCAAGGCAAGAGTATGATGAGAGTAACAGAACGATGGGTTACACACTGGCTGAAGTGGCCAGAAGGGCTCATTAGAGCCCAGAAATGTGGGGGGCCAAGATGATGGAGGTTGTACTGGAAAATCTCATGTACCAACAAGTAAGGGACATTTCCAGAGAGAGAGGGGACAGGACGATCCAGCACGACTGGACATATTATTCTCCTTAAGTAGTGCAGATATTGAGGATATCACATATGAAAGACCCCTAGGGGGTCAGTGACCACGTGATTCTGAGCTTCAAATACACAATAGAGTTACAGGTGGACAAAGAAGCAGAAAGGGCAGAACAAATGAAGCCTAACTTCAAGAGAGAGGACCACACAGGCATGAAGAATTTCCTGCACCAGGTTCAGTGGGACAGGGCGCTGGCAGGCAAGTCAGTAAATGGGATAATGTGACAACAATATGCAAGGAAGCTGATGAGAGGTTTGTACACAAGGATAACAGTAATAACGAGAAGGCCAGGATGAGCCCTTGGTTCACCCAAAGGTGTAGAGAGGCCAAAACCAAGTGTGCTGGAGAATGGAAGAAGTATAGAAAGCAAAGAACCCAGGAGAATAAGGAGAGCAGTCGTAGAGCGAGAAACGAATATGCACGGGTAAGAAGGGAGGCCCAGTGACAATACGAAAATGACATAGCAGCGAAAGTCAAATCTGACCCGATACTGTTGTACAGCCACGTCAGGAGGAAAACAACAGTCAAAGACCAGGTAATCAGGCTGAGGAAGGAAGAAGGGGAGATGACATGAAACGACAGAGAAATATGTGAGGAGCCCAACATAAGATTCAAAGAAGTGTTCACAGAGGAGACAGAAAGGACTCCAGAAAGACGGAGAGGTGGAGTACACCATCATGTGTTAGACACAATACATACAATCGAGGAAGAAGTGAAGAGGTTGTTAAGCGTGATTGATACCTCAAAGGGGATGAGGTCGGATAACATCTTTCCATGGGTCCTGAGAGAGGGAGCTACTAACAACAATTTTCAACACATCTATCGAAACAGGGCGACTACCTGAGGTATGGAAGACAGCAAGTGTAGATACACAGCTCTGCTGTTCTCTGTGAATTCACACTGAATTCACAGAGAACAGCAGAGAGGGAGAGGGTAGCGTGGTGTTATAGGGTAGTGTGGTGGCGAGGAGCGTGGGTGAGTGAGGCAAGGAAGCCGGCTGCTTCCTGCTCTCCCACCCACAAACACGGGGAGAAATACTTACACTAGACGCCGAAGTCACCAAAAAACTCACCTCTGACTTGCTGAAATGGCTGTGCTGACCCATACAGGTGACGCTAAACACTTGACTTGAAACAGTATGGGACGCTGTGGGGTGAAGTAGCTAATATTCTCTTATATTTCTCGAAGAAATTCGGCAAATTTCGGCTAGATCCTGCTTGTACCTGTGTCTGGATGCTGCGACGTGCACACACGACTTCTGGATAACTCGTTGAGAGACGGATGCTTCTTGTATGGGAAGATGAATTGAAAACATCATCGTCGTCTTCCTTCCCGTCTCCTGGCAAACACACAAGCTTCGACTGCCGCTGTCACCAATTATAATGGGATAATTATGTCGTTATCGAGGCGGTCACAAATGATACTCGTCGAAGGTTTCCTCCTTTATTTGCGATATCGTGGGTACACAAGCAGTGTGTTAGTGCCCATGGCCCTCAGGGGCCATGCCCACGAGGGAGAGAGGAGGGCCAGGTCTTGACTCTAGGTTGCCTGGTCGAGAAGTGAGAGAGAGGCAGGTCTGGGCATACCCCCCAGGCTCACCCCCCAGGCTTGCCCCCAGGGGGAACTATGGTAACTAGGCATGTAGGCTTACAGTCTACTGCAGTGCGGGAGTGTCACCAGGCTCAGTCACTCTCAGAATGATCACTCTCTCAGAATGATTCTGAGAGAGAATGTGGTTGGTGTAAGACCTGCTCTGCGCTACTCTGAGAAAACTTCCTCTGCTTCAGTTGCTACCTTGCAACATTTTATAGCTCCTGATGATGCACTGAGAAGTGTAAAAATACTTAAGCTATAGATTTTCACCCCCAGTGGCTTGTCTTGCACACACATACACACACACACACACACACACACACACACACACACACACACACACACATATATATATATACATATATATATATTTCAGGTAGTAGGTTGGTAGACAGCAACCACCCAGGGAAGTACTACCGTCCTGCCAGATGACTGTGAAACAAAAACCTGTAACTGTTTTGCATGATGGTAGGATTGCTGGTTTCTTTTTCTGTCTCATAAACACGCTAAGATAACAGGGATATCTTGCTACTCCTACTTACACTTTGGTCACACTTCACAGACACGCACATGCATATATATATATACATACATCTAGGTTTTTCTCCTTTTTCTAAATAGCTCTTGTTCTTTTTTATTTCTTCTATTGTCCATGGGGAAGTGGAAAAGAATCTTTCCTCCGTAAGCCATGCGTGTCGTATGAGGCGACTAAAATGCCGGGAGCAATGGGCTAGTAACCCCTTCTCCTGTATACAATTACTAAAAAAGAGAAGAAGAAAAACTTTATAAAACTGGGTTGCTTAAATGTGCGTGGATGTAGTGCGGATGACAAGAAACAGATGATTGCTGATGTTATGAATGAAAAGAAGTTGGATGTCCTGGCCCTAAGCGAAACAAAGCTGAAGGGGGTAGGAGAGTTTCAGTGGGGGGAAATAAATGGGATTAAATCTGGAGTATCTGAGAGAGTTAGAGCAAAGGAAGGGGTAGCAGTAATGTTAAATGATCAGTTATGGAAGGAGAAAAGAGAATATGAATGTGTAAATTCAAGAATTATGTGGATTAAAGTAAAGGTTGGATGCGAGAAGTGGGTCATAATAAGCGTGTATGCACCTGGAGAAGAGAGGAATGCAGAGGAGAGAGAGAGATTTTGGGAGATGTTAAGTGAATGTATAGGAGCCTTTGAACCAAGTGAGAGAGTAATTGTGGTAGGGGACTTGAATGCTAAAGTAGGAGAAACTTTTAGAGAGGGTGTGGTAGGTAAGTTTGGGGTGCCAGGTGTAAATGATAATGGGAGCCCTTTGATTGAACTTTGTATAGAAAGGGGTTTAGTTATAGGTAATACATATTTTAAGAAAAAGAGGATAAATAAGTATACACGATATGATGTAGGGCGAAATGACAGTAGTTTGTTGGATTATGTATTGGTAGATAAAAGACTGTTGAGTAGACTTCAGGATGTACATGTTTATAGAGGGGCCACAGATATATCAGATCACTTTCTAGTTGTAGCTACACTGAGAGTAAAAGGTAGATGGGATACAAGGAGAATAGAAGCATCAGGGAAGAGAGAGGTGAAGGTTTATAAACTAAAAGAGGAGGCAGTTAGGGTAAGATATAAACAGCTATTGGAGGATAGATGGGCTAATGAGAGCATAGGCAATGGGGTCGAAGAGGTATGGGGTAGGTTTAAAAATGTAGTGTTAGAGTGTTCAGCAGAAGTTTGTGGTTACAGGAAAGTGGGTGCAGGAGGGAAGAGGAGCGATTGGTGGAATGATGATGTAAAGAGAGTAGTAAGGGAGAAAAAGTTAGCATATGAGAAGTTTTTACAAAGTAGAAGTGATGCAAGGAGGGAAGAGTATATGGAGAAAAAGAGAGAAGTTAAGAGAGTGGTGAAGCAATGTAAAAAGAGAGCAAATGAGAGAGTGGGTGAGATGTTATCAACAAATTTTGTTGAAAATAAGAAAAAGTTTTGGAGTGAGATTAACAAGTTAAGAAAGCCTAGAGAACAAATGGATTTGTCAGTTAAAAATAGGAGAGGAGAGTTATTAAATGGAGAGGTAGAGGTATTGGGAAGATGGAAGGAATATTTTGAGGAATTGTTAAATGTTGATGAAGATAGGGAAGCTGTGATTTCGTGTATAGGGCAAGGAGGAATAACATCTTGTAGGAGTGAGGAAGAGCCAGTTGTGAGTGTGGGGGAAGTTCGTGAGGCAGTAGGTAAAATGAAAGGGGGTAAGGCAGCCGGGATTGATGGGATAAAGATAGAAATGTTAAAAGCAGGTGGGGATATAGTTTTGGAGTGGTTGGTGCAATTATTTAATAAATGTATGGAAGAGGGTAAGGTACCTAGGGATTGGCAGAGAGCATGCATAGTTCCTTTGTATAAAGGCAAAGGGGATAAAAGAGAGTGCAAAAATTATAGGGGGATAAGTCTGTTGAGTGTACCTGGTAAAGTGTATGGTAGAGTTATAATTGAAAGAATTAAGAGTAAGACGGAGAATAGGATAGCAGATGAACAAGGAGGCTTTAGGAAAGGTAGGGGGTGTGTGGACCAGGTGTTTACAGTGAAACATATAAGTGAACAGTATTTAGATAAGGCTAAAGAGGTCTTTGTGGCATTTATGGATTTGGAAAAGGCGTATGACAGGGTGGATAGGGGGGCAATGTGGCAGATGTTGCAAGTGTATGGTGTAGGAGGTAGGTTACTGAAAGCAGTGAAGAGTTTTTACGAGGATAGTGAGGCTCAAGTTAGAGTATGTAGGAAAGAGGGAAATTTTTTCCCAGTAAAAGTAGGCCTTAGACAAGGATGTGTGATGTCACCGTGGTTGTTTAATATATTTATAGATGGGGTTGTAAGAGAAGTAAATGCGAGGGTCTTGGCAAGAGGCGTGGAGTTAAAAGATAAAGAATCACACACAAAGTGGGAGTTGTCACAGCTGCTCTTTGCCGATGACACTGTGCTCTTGGGAGATTCTGAAGAGAAGTTGCAGAGATTGGTGGATGAATTTGGTAGGGTGTGCAAAAGAAGAAAATTAAAGGTGAATACAGGAAAGAGTAAGGTTATGAGGATAACAAAAAGATTAGGTGATGAAAGATTGAATATCAGATTGGAGGGAGAGAGTATGGAGGAGGTGAACGTATTCAGATATTTGGGAGTGGACGTGTCAGCGGATGGGTCTATGAAAGATGAGGTGAATCATAGAATTGATGAGGGAAAAAGAGTGAGTGGTGCACTTAGGAGTCTGTGGAGACAAAGAACTTTGTCCTTGGAGGCAAAGAGGGGAATGTATGAGAGTATAGTTTTACCAACGCTCTTATATGGGTGTGAAGCGTGGGTGATGAATGTTGCAGCGAGGAGAAGGCTGGAGGCAGTGGAGATGTCATGTCTGAGGGCAATGTGTGGTGTGAATATAATGCAGAGAATTCGTAGTTTGGAAGTTAGGAGGAGGTGCGGGATTACCAAAACTGTTGTCCAGAGGGCTGAGGAAGGGTTGTTGAGGTGGTTCGGACATGTAGAGAGAATGGAGCGAAACAGAATGACTTCAAGAGTGTATCAGTCTGTAGTGGAAGGAAGGCGGGGTAGGGGTCGGCCTAGGAAGGGTTGGAGGGAGGGGGTAAAGGAGGTTTTGTGTGCGAGGGGCTTGGACTTCCAGCAGGCATGCGTGAGCGTGTTTGATAGGAGTGAATGGAGACAAATGGTTTTTAATACTTGACGTGCTGTTGGAGTGTGAGCAAAGTAACATTTATGAAGGGATTCAGGGAAACCGGCAGGCCGGACTTGAGTCCTGGAGATGGGAAGTACAGTGCCTGCACTCTGAAGGAGGGGTGTTAATGTTGCAGTTTAAAAACTGTAGTGTAAAGCACCCTTCTGGCAAGACAGTGATGGAGTGAATGATGGTGAAAGTTTTTCTTTTTCGGGCCACCCTGCCTTGGTGGGAATCGGCCGGTGTGATAATAAAAAAAAAAATAAATATATATATATATATATATATATATATATATATATATATATATATATATATATATATATATATATATATATATACATACATACAGGTGTATTTGTGAGAGTGAAGTAGCAGACCGATTCGGGTACCATGGTCTTGTATGTCGTAAATCTGAGGGAAAGACTGCAAAACATGAAGAAGTTAATAATATTATCAAGAGGAGCCTCACAACAGCTGGATGCCCAGCAGTAAGGGAGCCACCCCAACAATGCAGATCTGATGGCAGCCAAAAGCTTCCAGATGGCATCACCCTTCAAGCCTGGGCAGACGGCAAGCAGATGGTGTGGGACTACACATGTGCGTCTACCTTGACTGATACCTATCTCCAATACACCAGGGAGGAATAAGGAGCAGCTGCCAGCCTCAGGGAGTCCCAAAAGTCGAGAAAATACGGAGAACTTGCCCATTATTATATGTTTGCTCTCATAGGCTCGGAGACCCTTGGCTCATTGGGAAAGAGTGCATCTAAGTTCCTCAAGGAGCTAGGCAAAAGACTCATCAGGGTAACTAGGGATCCCAGGGCAGCTAGCTTTCTGTTCCAGCGGCTCAGTGCTGCTGTTCAGAGAGATAATACCTGTTCAATTTTGGGCACGAGCCCCAGCTCTGAGGAGCTAGATGAGATTTTTTCATTATAATCAGTGACAAACACGAAACAATATGTAGCAGACACGTATCTCTC
Source organism: Cherax quadricarinatus (assembly GCF_038502225.1). Lineage (NCBI taxonomy): Eukaryota > Metazoa > Arthropoda > Malacostraca > Decapoda > Parastacidae > Cherax > Cherax quadricarinatus. The sequence continues at coordinate 171,272 of NW_027195335.1, read as the reverse complement.
ACACTTCATGTACCGTATATGCCATCTTTATATTAACAATGTATTTCTTAAATATTTTGTAACATATTATGAAATAAAATATACCTATTGGTAAAAAAGAATGAAAAGATTGGGTGTTAGGGGATGTGGAATATTCAAATGGCTTTAGTAAGTAATTCAAATATCCTTCCTTGAGCCTTTTTATCCACTTCTCCGAGGATATGGGTCCCACAATTTGCCCCAGAGGTGGACCCCATTCTCTCTCTCTCTCTGTCTCTCTCTCTCTCTCTCTCTTTCTATCTTTCGTCTTGCCGAATAAGGGAAGCGAAAATTTGTGTATGCAGTAATTTCGCAAAAATCAGTCTTGATGGATGTATAGTAAGCATGCAGGTCATGAGAGCTCTATCAGCTACTACGGCATCATGTATCAGCATCATTCAGTGTGTCAGAACATTCACTGTCTTAAAAGCTTAAAAGAGATCTCGTAGTCTACATTTCCTGAGACAAAGAAAAAAGGGCTTTGAGACTTTCTTTATAATGTTTATTTCTGAATTATGGTAAAGTTTGTTAGATCTTCTCTCTACTCTCTCCAGCATATCATGTATATTATATTATATAAAATTTTGAAACCAAACTTGGATGGCATATTCAGGATGCTGTCTAACAGAAATCAAGCGTTCTATTGGATATTCTGCCTTCGAAGTCGTTGCTTATGATTATTCCAAACTTCTTTTGTAGTGACTTAAGAAATCGTAATGACACGATTGCAAATAAACCATACCCCCGGCCGGGATTGAACCCGCGGTCATAGAGTCTCAAAACTCCAGCCCGTCGCGCTAACCACTAGACCAGCTAGCCACAATAAGATTCATCCAACTAGGTATATTTCTACACCTGTGCTAACCTTCCTATGGTGTAGAAATATACCTAGTTGGATGAATCTTATTGTGGCTAGCTGGTCTAGTGGTTAGCGCGACGGGCTGGAGTTTTGAGACTCTATGACCGCGGGTTCAATCCCGGCCGGGGGTATGGTTTCTTTTGTAGTTTTTGCCAAACATTTAGTTTTTATGTTCGAGAGGTTAGACCTTGCATTTGTCTGCACTGAAACTTCCAAATTGTCCAGATCTCTCTGAATTATCATTTTGCTTTGGATGCTACAGTTTTTACCTAATTTGGTGCCATCTGCAAATTTTCTTTCCTTTTATGCTAGCTGCACCTTGAGATCATTTATGTGTATTGTGAAGAGGAGTGGCCAAGAACCGAGCCCTGGAAAATTCCTCTCAATATGACCATTTGGACACCTCTCTGTTGTGTGCCACTTGTTCTCTATCTGTGAGTCAGTCATTTATTAAGACATGAAGTTCACTGCCTACACCATGTGCATCTGTCGTGATCTTATCTTTCAAGTTTTTATGTGATTATTACAATGTAAAAAGTTAGTTTCACGGAAGATGGTAGCAAATTCAACGCCTGTTCTACATAGTCTTAAATAAAAACATCAGTCAAAAAGAAAACAAACAAACGGAGGCATGACAAAAACAGAGTAGATTTTACTCTACTCGTATATTCCTTTACTACTATATACAGTATTTACAAAGCTAAATCAAGAATATAACAAAAGGGCCGAAAGTAAAGAGCTGCTCATAACAGTAAGTTACAGTTCAGAATAAAAGAGTGATTATGAGTGTAGTGAAGCAGCATTAGTGAGCATCTGCCTCACAGCCAGGCAGTCAAGCACATTACCTTGCCTCACCACCCGACTCTCACGCTATTGGTTAGTTTATCTGGACAATTAATACAAGAGTGAACTGCCAGTTAGCTGGTCGAGAGAGAATGCCATTGGAGATTCGTCTGTAAAAACTTGCATTTTTGGTCACAGTGATGGCCTATGCTAATATTCCTATGGTGTAGAAATATACCTAGTTGGACGAATCTTATTGTGGCTAGCTTGTCCAGTGGCTAACGCGACGGTCTGGAGTTTTGAGACTCTCTGACCGCGGGTTCTATCCCCACCCGTGGTATGGTTTATAATACTTTAAGCCACGAGGTGCAGCTCATTATTAACAAAAAGTGGAAAAATAAACACAAATGCAGTTTAATGTGATCCTTCATTGACTACGTTTCGCCCACACAGTGGAATTTATCAAGTCACAAACGTACTCAATAAAAAATCACATAATACTGAATTTTTGTTTATTTTCCCATTGTGTTGGTATTTAATACCTTTTCTCTCCATTAACGAAAAGTGTCACTTTAATACCTTCTTATGAACGAGAGAGAGAGAGAGAGAGAGAGAGAGAGAGAGAGACAGGCAGGCAGACAGACAGAAACATAAAGAGACAGACATACAGACAGAGACCGAGGCAGACAGAGACAGGCAGCCAGACAGACAGAGAGGGAGAGAGAGAGAGACAGAAATGCTCATTAATTATAGTGGACCAAAGGAAAGTAAATTATTCAAACTTGGACTCATTACTGACCTGGTTGACAATCAAGTAGAAAAATTAAGCCTCACAAGTCTCTGGTCCTAATATTTCATTTCCTGGATTCTTATTGAATGTAAACTCAATAATTAATCTCATTCCAACTGTATATCATGTTGTAGAGATGGAAGATAACTAGTGTGATATCTGTTACAAAATAAGAAACACCTGTACTTTCGATTACTGTCCAAAAGTTATTATAATTTCTTAAAACAATTCGTACACTGCGCTGAATCCTTACTGCCATAAAGTTCACAAAACTGAAGTGAACTATCGACAAAGGGAAGTAATGTGACAAATAACTTACGAGCTAACAAAACTAGCTATTGTTGGTGTAATAAGTCGCTCTCATTAGAAGAGGTCAGAGTGGGTGTCTAAACAGAGCCAGCCGGCAAATTGGCAGCTCCGAGGCTCTGAAAAAGAGAGTTACTTGTTTTTGATGACTAGAACTAATAATAACGGTGTTAGATTGTCAAAGGAACCTGACAAGATGCAAAGAGAGGTGCCTAGATCTTCCTCATACCATAACTGTTTGTAAATCTTGAATGGCCAATACGCAGCCGTGCAAGAACAGTTTCCCAGACACGACAGTGATGAAAAGAAATCTACTGAGAACCATTTGTCGCCCGTAGACTTTGACCAACAAAGTTGCTATTGATACCTAGTGCTATTACGATAAATCCGGAATTCTGACCGTCTTTTGAAACCTCATACACATAAATAAATTTTTGGCTGTGAAACATACAGAAGAGTCTACAAAGTCATTGCAATGGACACCATAACCAGAAAACCAGCAAAGGAGGATATCATTATGATTACTGAAGAGGAACACAGCCACTGTAGAATAAAAGTGATAATAGGATGCGAGGAGTCAACTTACGAACAACTTGAAAGTCAAACACTACAACAAAAGGAGAAGTATTAAGAGAAACAGTGGAAAAGAACTCAGCAAGAGTTACATATTACTGTGATGTGGAATTACAAGTCTAATTAAGTAAGCTTTTCTCTATCACACTATCTTGAAAAATAGCTACATATCCTTCGCCTTCAAAGGATTTATAGCCATCAGTGAACCCAGTGGTAGCACATGAGAGTAACTCAAAACTGGAAGAAAGAGAACGCAAGTCTACACCAGTAATTCCAGACTAGAAATGGAGAGGATGAGAGACATACTTACTAATACTAAACCACAGTATACTATACTAATATATAATACTATACTATTGTAGTAATAGTCTATATAAATGTTTTATGGTATAGCACTAAGACAGTATAGTATTATACTATATTAAAGTCTAGCACTACTATAGTATAGTACTATAACACAGTAGTAAATAATACTATACTATACTATTGCACATGTCTTATCTTTGTCAGTATTCTCCTGCCTTAGCTTCATATTGATCAAGACTGGAGATAAACACTTTCAAGGCTCCAGCCACAACCTCAACATTAACTACTTCTTCAAAGCCGAGAGACTCAACATCTAATATTTAACTTGCTACTGCCTTTAATGCTTCCAAAACCTAAGTCACCTGTGTATGTGCATGAAGAAGCTTCGCAGCAGACAAAGTGAATCAACTATTTAGATGTAACAATAACAAAAAAGGCACAATACCGTGACTGGAACGATACACAAATGACCCGCACATAAAAGAGAGAAGCTTACGACGACGTTTCGGTCCGACTTGGACTATTTACAAAGTCACACTAACCAGAAGTGGAGCAAGACGGCTATATATAGGCAGGAAGAGGTGGTGATGGTAGTAGTAGAAGTAGTAGTAGTAGTAGTAGTAGTAGTAGTAGTAGTAGTAGTAGTAGTAGTAGTAGTAGTAGTAGAGGTAGTAGTAGTGGTAGTGGTAGTAGTGGGGAATAAGGAGGACGAGCCAGTAAAATACAAAGGAAGGGGAGCACTGCAATGGAGCTAGGTGCCCACAGAGGGAGAGCAAGCACACAGAGGTGGGTGAAAGGGAAAGTGGTGAAATAAATGAAGAAGGAACAGAAACACGAGACAGAAGAGAGAAAGACAACCTAGAGGAGAAAAAGGAAAGAGGAAAGGGGAAGAGGGAGAAGAAGAAAAAGAAAAAGAAAAAATGAGGAGTCAGGTTAAGTCACGGGTGTTCTGAAGTTTGGAGCATTTTACAATGTAGTGGGAGAGGAAGGCATCTACAGAGACGAAGCCAGGGCTAAGATTCATGCAAGGAAAGTTGTGTATTAGAGAGGATTCAACTAGAACAGTCGCCGTCTAGTTGAATCCTCTCTAATACACAACTTTCCTTGTATGAATCTTAGTCCTGGCTTCGTCTCTGTAGATGCCTTCCTCTCCCACGACATTGTAAAATGCTCCAAACTTCAGAACACCCATGACTTAACCTGACTCCTGATTTTTTCTTTTTCTTTTTCTTTTTCTCCCTCTTCCCCTTTCCTCTTCCCTTTTTCTCCTCTAGGTTGTCTTTCTCTCTTCTGTCGCGTGTTTCTGTTCCTTCATTATTTATTTCATCACTTCCCCTTCCCCCCACCTCTGTGCACTTGCTCTCCCTCTGTGGGCACCTAGCTCCCTTGCAGTGCTCCCCTTCCTTTGTATTTGACTGGCTCGTCCTCCTTATTCCCCACTACTACCACTACCACTACTACTACTACTACTACTACTACTACTACTACTACTTCTACTACTACCACTACCACTATTACTACTACTACTGCTTCTACTACTACCACTACTACTACTACTACTACTACTGCTACCACCACCACCACTGCTACTACTACCACCACCACCTCTTCCTGCCTATATATAGCCGTCCTGCTCCACTTCTGGTTAGTGTGACTTTGTAAATGGCCCAAATCGACCGAAACGTCGTCGTAAGCTTCTCTCTTTTATGTGCGGGTTATTTGTGTATTTAGATGTGTAACTGCTGCAATTATCTAACTCATTTTTATCATATTTCAGATCGTTCTGTTTTTTTTTTTCGGTTTCGTACTTTTAACTGAATGGTTTCCTTATTCCAGTCTGTTAAACTGCTAAATATCTTGGCTTCCACTTTGACTGTAGAACCGTATGGAAATTATACATGACAGACCTGAAAGTGATGTATCTTAAAATAGACCGAATTTAAAAAAAAAAATCCTAAGTTGCTTTGGGGGCGTCGATTGGCTAGTTCTTCGTCTCAATAGACCCTTTAAAAGATATAAAAATTATTATGGGAATGATGTGTATTCTCTATCCAAACAGACTCTGTATGTGTTACTTCAGACTTAATACCCGTTTTTATGCAACAGTTCAAGCGATCTCGGACATACAATGCCACCCCACCCCCCTTCCCGATACTTCTATCTACTTGGAACAATTTAAAACCCTGAATGTGACATTCTGCAGGCATGTCCCGACTTTTTGAATTAAACCACGTCTCAGTAATGGCAAATACATCTATGTTACCTGCACTAGCAACTAGTCTCAACTCGTCCATCTTATTCCTAGCACTGCGACTATTTGTGTAATAAATATTTAAAGACCCTCCTCTCTCTTTACCCTTCCTGCTCCTTTCTCTTATTCCACTAAACCTATTACTGTCCTTGTCACCTAGTGCCACTGGCTTTCCAATATCCACCTCATTTTGCCTATTACTAGTTCTCCTAGTACTCATATTACTACACTGGGACTTCACTGTATTCCCGCCAAAACCCATACCACTAACTATTCCTAGTTTAAAGTCCTAACTGCTCCCTCCACTGCATGTTGCCAGTGCTCCCACCCCAGACCTAGATAAGTGAACCCCATCCCTGGCATACATGTTATTTCTGCCATAGAAGAGGTCCCAGTTGTCAATGAATGTTACTGCATTTTCCTTACAGTATTTGTCCAGCCAGCAATTAACACCAATTGCCCTGGACAACCATTCGGTTCCAACTCATCTTCTCGGCAAAATACCACATATGACAGGTTTCCCACCGCTCCTCCTAATTATCTCTATTGCTGACCTATACCAGCTAATCAGGTCCTCACTCCTACGTTTGCCAACATCGTTGCCTCCAGCACTGAGACAGATAATAGGATTGCTCCCATTATCTCTCATGATGTCATCCAGACGGCTAACAATATCCTCCATCCCATCGTCCATGATGAAAGTTTTTCTTTCTCGGGCCACCCTGCCTTGGTGGGAATCGGCTGATGTGTTAATAAAAAAATAATAAATAAATAAATAAATAAATAAATAAATATATATATATATATATATATATATATATATATATATATATATATATATTTATATATATATATATATATATATATATATATATATATATATATATATATATATATATATATATATATATATATATATATATATATATATATATATATATATATATAAAGTTGTGTACGAATCTCCACGACTATGGTGCTGTTCGCACCTACTCCTAGGTTGAGGGACTGATTACCTCATCTTCTGTACATAGTTCTACTGTCTTCAAGTTATGTCCTAGAATTTGTATTGATGAAGCCACTGGATGGCGAAACGTCTACAATAAAGATACCCAGATGTTGCACATGTGTCTTACTCTCATATATATATATATATATATATATATATATATATATATATATATATATATATATATATATATATATATATATATATATATATATATATATATATATATATATCACGACACAAGTGATTTTGGATCATTTACCAAACTGCGGGAGGCCAGGATTCGACCCCACGAAGAATGTATTCCCTCCAGAGACTGCTGAACCAGCAGTCCTTCAAAGATCACTCATCCAGCCAAGCTTTGCTGGATGCATTATCTTCGAGAATGATAGCTCTAGGCCTTTCGTGTTGCAATCAACACATCATCAGGAGCTTGCAAAATTGAAGAAAAGAGGAGGGTGTCCAGCAAATAAAGTTCCTAGAGGACACCCTCCTCTTTTCTGCATTTTGCAAGCTCCTGATGATGTGTTGATTGCAACACGAAAGGGCTAGAGCTATCATGGCTTGCTACATAATGGCTTGTTTTGGTATATACTGTATTTTCACTAGCGTAGTGACGTCACACGTCTTTAAACCACAGGTAACATCACACAACATTATCTAAGACCCAGTTTTTTGCGTAAACATTTACCCAAAAATATTTCTTGCAGATTATAATTTAATTCAAGCATTATAGCTATCAAAACATTACCTTAGATTAAATACATTTTTAACTCTACTAACATCTCTCATATATTTTTTCCAAACCTATAAATGCAGGGAAGAACATAAGAACATAAGAAAGGATGAACACTGCAGTAGGCCTGGTGGCCCATACTGGACCAATAGGCCTACTGCTTTCCTTCATGTAAGTGTTTTTCACTTATGTGTTTCAGTGTTTATACATGATCAACATACTCCTTCCCTTTCTAAATTCATACTTCTCTTTATTAAGCATATTGTCTTTTCCATCACTTTATCCATCATAATTCTGAGATGCACTTTACCTGGTATGATCAACAGTTTTATTACATTGTAATTATTATATTCTTTAATATCTTTTTTCTGCCTTTATAAACATTATGAACAAAATCATGAACTCTTCCTGTAGTTTATTACAGCTGCGTCACACATGTCAGGTTTATCCAGTCTGAGATTCTTATATTTAGAATACTTGTCTCGTTCATTTCTTTCATACTGACTGGCTAACTCTGCTGACAGCAGAGTTAGTTACGTTGACAGCAGTCAGCCTTGCTGACAGCACAGTCAGCCTTGCTGACAGCAAAGTCAACCAGGCTTACAGCAGAGTTAACCAGGCTGACAGCAAAGTCTGCAACGCTGACAGCAGATTAATCCAGGCTGACAGCAGAGTTAGTCAGGCTGACAGCAGAGTCAGCTAGGCTGACAGCAGAGTCAGTCAGGCTGACAGCAGTCAACCAGGCTGACAGTAAAGTCAGTCAGGCTGACAGCAAAGTCAGCCAGGCTGACAGCAAAGTCAGTCAGGCTGACAGCAAAGTCAGTCAGGCTGACAGCAGAGTCAGCCAGGCTGACAGCTGTACCACAGAACAGTGCTCTTCTTGTGGATTATTATGTAGTTCATACAAGTTTTCTTCAGATGTTTACTTCCCTATAACATCTACACATAAACATCATTCCAAAGAACATACTACGAACACACATATATACATACATGTGTACACGTTCTCATAAGTATATCTGTATTCTTTGACATCATTGTTTAAATTAAACATTAATGCATAAGTAGTATAAGAGAATTAGGAAAATTCTTGAGTATGTAATTTCAGTTTTACTAAGAAAATGGAATGAGAGTTACAATATTTTGATAACATTTTTGGGGAAAAGATGTGAATATGTGAAGAAGTGGCTAACTTGAGAGACTTGTGCTTAAGACAAAGAAGATATTCTTATAAATCATCTTAATACATATGTGAAGAAGTAACTAACTTGAGACACTTATGGTTAAGACAAAGCAATTCTTATAAATTATGTTAATAAACATTCAGTATAATTAGAATTAATTATTAAATAATTCTCTCAGTTTTCATATATACACTTCTCTAGGATATCAACTTTATCCAGGGGTTCCAGCATTCTCCCCCACATTCTTACTTCTGTTCCAGCATTACCATTAATGTCCCTAGATGTAGGCCAACAGTTTTTTAAGTTTTCTCAGAACTAAATGTAACTTGCCATCGTTTTTCCATTGCTGATATAACTGCAAACTGGTCACTGATGTAACTGAGAGCTGCTGGCACTGTCTGTCTAGGTTAAGTAAATGTCAGAGTATGTTAGTATGTTAGGATTCTGGGATCTACTTACCTGGAGTCTACTTGGAGGTCGTTTCGAGGTCAACGTCCCCACTCCCCAGTCCTTGACCAGGCCTTCCTGTGGATCACAGCCTAATCAGACAGGCTTTTACTGTTCGTCTTGCGCAATCATTGTAAAAACCGCAGCCTTGCTGATCCGGCACTGACTTCAGGTATCTATTCCGTTCCCTCTTGAAGGTAGCCAGGGGTCTTTTATGTATGGAGAATGTTGAGCAACCATGTGTCTCGGACACTTATTTGCCTATGTCTTAGTGTACTCATGGCGCACCTTCTTTTCACTGGAAACATGTTGCACCGTCTGCCAAATTTTATGTTTTCGTAGGAAGTGATTTCTGTGAGCAGATTTGGTACCAGTCCCTCTAGGACTTTCCATGTGTAGATTATGATGTTTCTTTCTTGCCTGAGTTCCGGAGTGTACGGGTCAATAGCCTTCAAACGTTCCCAGTAATTAAGGTGCTTGTCTGAACTAATACAAACAGTGAAGATTTTCAGTACATTTTCTAGATATGCGATTTCACCTGCCTTTAATGGGGGTGTTAATGTAGAGCAGTTGTCCAGGACAGACTTAGAAATGGTCATCACTGGTATGACATCCTCTGCTTTCAAAGTTCTTATTATGCATTGTATCATTTTCTTCACAGATAATAATAGTAATAATGCTGTAATCCTTGAAGGTGACATCATCTGACATTAACACTACACTCCCAAGGCCTTCACATTACTTTGTAACTCGACTGAGTAGTTAGAGTTTTTAGTATACTCCGTTCCAGATATTATTTCCTTACGTTTTCTATAACGAAGTAATTAAAATTTGTCCTCCTTGAGCATTATATTGTTTTCCGTGGCCCATTAGAAAATTTGGTTTATATCCACTCTATATCCAGTGGATGATACTCTCTGCAAAAGAAGGCACGGTGGTATGGTTTATATCTCTGTCTATGTCTGAAATGAGGATGAGGAACAAGAGGGAACGAGTACTGTGCTTTGTGGAACAGATCTTTTCACTGAACAGCCTTCTAATGGTTAGAAAGTTGAAGACCCATCTGCCCACAGGGACTGTATTTGTGTTATGCGAAAGCAATCACTTGGTTATTAACGTCTCCTTGGAAACAGCATTCCAAATGAAGGCGGCGAACTCCGAGCAATGGGCCAGCAAGTTTCCTCTTTCCCACAGCTAGGTTGTTCGTGTTGATTCTTCAGCTCTGTCCATTGTTATCTTCAGTGTGGTGAAGACAGCCTTGTGGCCAGATGTTTCAACATAGCCGAGAGGTTTGCCTTCAGATACATGACTCACTACGGGGTTCAGAAAGGAGCCAGAGATGTAAGTAGAGAAGTCAACAAGGTTTACATGTCAAACACTGCAAAGAGTTCATCAAAATCCCTGTTTAAGATGTTGGTTGAGGTAACCAACAATTATAATATGTTGACACTTATATTGAAGCAGAAGGGAGTCTACTTTTTCCCATCAGAAAGTTGATGGAGTCTACTTGCGGCCGCTAAGGCCTGTTTATTGCACATGCTAGTACACATGTACTAGTGCTTACGCATAACTTGAACATCATTTCTAGGTGATTAGGGGTGGTAACATCAATGGACTTGCCATGTACACTTTTAGAAAAGCACAAAACAACACCTCCTCCTTGTCCTTGCCTGTGTCTTCTCATCCATGATATTAGAAAAATTATACGGAGACCTGTCGTCCAGTAATGTGTCAACAACGGCTATCATGTCTGGGCGATGAGTGTTCACGAAACTACGTGAGCTCACCAGCATTGGTAACGAAGCCTCTGTTGATGGTGGACAGGATGGTGAAGACTGGCTCTATATGATTGTTTTCAGCTTTAGTAAATACGTGTGTAGCTGTTTGTCCTTGAGACAAACAGGGGCTGTCACTGGGACTTAGCTCTGTGGTCTTATAATCTAAATGAGGCCAAACCAAAGATATATAAAATTGAAGAATAACCTGAGGACTTCGGAGTTTAGGAGTTAGGAGTTCTGGTTAACAGTAAACTGAAACCAAGATAACAGTGTATAAGTGTTCGCAATAATGCCTAGGATTTTGTTCACTCTATTGCGAACACTTATACACTGTTGTCTTGGTTTCAGATTACTGCTAACCAGAACTCCTAAAATCCTTTTCGCAATCAGTAATATTAAGATCTATATTACTTTGTTTATATGTGGCATGGTTATTTTCCTGTCCAACAGTTAGAACTTTGCATTTCTCTATATTAAACTGCATTTGTCACTTTTCCGACCACTGCACCAGTCTATTTAAATCATCCTGGAGTTCTCTAACGTCCTCGTCAGAATGAATTGGACGGCACAAGCGGCGTCCCCTGTGGGACGCCGCTTGTGACGTACCCCCCATGCTGATTTCTCCCCATTTATGCAAACTCTCTGCTGCCTATTAGTCAACCATGCCTCTACCCAGGAAAAAATTTCTCCTCCTATTCCGTGAGCCTTAAGTTTCCTCAATAACTTCTGATATGGAACTCTATCGAAAGCCGTACTGAAGTCCATATACACAATATCATATTTAATACCATGATCTACCTCCTCAAATACCTTAGTGAAAAAAGTTAGTAAATTCGTAAGGCAGGAACTCCCGGATGTAAAACCGTGTTGAGATTCATTAATCATTTTATGCCTTTCAAGATGGCTACGAATTGCTTCGGCAATTACTGATTCCATAAATTTTACCACTATGGAGGTAAGGCTTATTGGTCTATAGTTCGAAGCTAAGGACCTTCCACCTGTCTTGTAAATAGGTATTACATTTGCCATTTTCCACTTATCTGGTAATATGCCAGTTTGTAGTGATATGTTGAAAAGATTAGCCAAAGGTTTGCGGAGTTCCTCTTTACATTCCTTTAAAACCTTTGCAAACAATTCATCAGGGCCTGAGGACCATGTCACTAGTTACCCCAATAGTGTATTGTTTATTATCGTCCTGTTCTACATAATTTATTATTTCTGGAATTTCCCAAGTATCTTCTTGAGTAAAAACTGAGAGGAAGTAAGTATTGAATATTTCACACATTTCCTTAACACTCTCAGTGATCTGACCAGAGTTACTCTTAAGTAGGCCTATATTGTCCCTAATCTTACTTCTGTATACCTGAAAGAACCCTTTTGGGTTAGTCTTTGAATCTCTTGCGACCATAGCCTCATAATCCCTTTTTGCTTTTCTTATTCCTTTTTTTATTTCTCTCTTTAATTGAATATACTGAGTTTTTTAACTGCACATCCCATCTTTTGATAAGCCTGTATATGCCTCTCTTTTGACCAACGAGATGTTTCAATCTATCGTTCATCCGTTTGGGATCATTTTTGTTAGATCTAATTTCCCTACTTGGAACAAAAGTTGTCTGGGCAGCTAGAACTATGCTCTGAAAAACGTCATATTGGCAACCAACACCACCATCCTGACCCATAGTCAGGACATCCCAATTTAGCCCACCCAGGTAATTTCTCAGTGCCATGAAATCAGCCAAGCGAAAGTCTGGGCCAGAGACTTGATTGCAGTTATCTGAGAAATTCCATGATATATTGAAACTAAGTGATTTGTAATCACTTCCCCCAAGCTCATCATTAACCTCAAGTTTATTAATTAGCAGGTTGTTTCCTCTAGTTGGTTCTGTTACAACCTATTTTAAAAGGCAATCCTGAACCGTATCAAGAAAATCACTAGACTCAAGATTTCTTGTCACAATGTTCCAATCAATTTGTCTAAAGTTAAAATCTCCCATTAGCACAACATTTTCGTATCTAGATGCCTTATGAATTTCATCCTATAGCAGCTTACTGCACTCTCTATCAAGGTTTGGGGGCCTATAAATCACACCCAAAATTAACTTTTCACGACCCTCGAGAAACTGTAGCCAAACAGATTCTGTGTTCGATGTTTCTAATCTTATAACTTGTCTAACACAATTTAAATTATCTGTGACATACATTGCCACTCCACCACCCTTCCTGTTGACCCTATCAGTGTGGAATAGTTTATAACCCTGTATGTTGCATTCAGAAGGCATTTCTCTATCTTTCAAGTTGAACCAGGTCTCTGTTATAACAATAATATCTATATTACTTGCATTTGCAAATAATCTTAGCTAATCTATCTCATTTCTTAGACTCCTACTATTTGTAGTAAACCTTATGGGAGCTAGTCACTCGTTGCCCTCTACTATCTCTCTTTGTTGATCAATTGATTTGCCTTTACTAGCAACTTTATTTTGAATATTGTCTTTTAAACATATCCCTGAGGTATCCTGGTTACATCTGCTGTTTTCAACTCTAGTACTGCAGCCTGACAGTTTCCCACAGACACCCATACCTCTATAATCTATCAGTTTAAAGTCCTAGACATGTCACCAATAACCCTCTCAATCGAACTGGCTAATGCAACCACTCCAACCCCAGAGAGATGAACCCCATCCCTTGCATACATATAACTTTTGCCGTTGAATATGTCCCAGTTTTCAATGAATGGGATTGCAAGTTCCTTGCAGTACCTGTCTAGCCAGCAATTTATACCAATTGCCCTAGACATCCATTCATTGCCCACTCCCCTTCTGGGCAAGATGCTACATATGATTAAACCTGACTATATCTATGGCTGACCTGTACTTTTTTTGCAGCTCCTATCTCCTGCCCTTTCCGATGTCATTTCCACCAACATTAAAACAGATAATGGGCTTGTTCCCATTACCTGACATAATATGCAACCTGCTGACTATGTCACCAACACCAGCTCCTGGGAGAATCTCCCACAATTAGAATATTTTTACCTTGATAAGCAGGGGAGTCAGTGGTATCTTTAACCTCACTAACCACTGAAGTATACTCGTCCTGGAGAACAGAGAATTGATTTCCTACCTTCACATTTTCTCTATTAACCTTTCTTATCTTCCCTCTTTCTGAATTGTGAACCACTTGCCACTTAAAGCGGCTGCCACTCTCCAAATCACTACTGGTAATTTTTTTCTCCTCACCAGCTACAACTATCTCACACTCATTCCCAAACCCATTTAGACGAAGCTTCGGCCTCCTATTTTCCTCCTGAAGAAGTATAACCTCCTTCTTCAACACTTTAACGTGAGATTCTAAAGCATTTCAACAAGCCATGGTGCTAGGTAACACCCCACGATAAATCCAAGACAGCTTAAGACTACTCATTGTTTTGCTGCTGCACTGAAGGCTGCATTTCCAGAGTGGAAATGCAGCCTGGAATCAACAAACTCCTACCAGAGCGGGAGTTTGTTGATTCCAGTGAGTGTTGCTCTTCTGAACCATACATTTGAAATAGAAAGTATAGTATGTGTTTCCCTATCTCCAACATGGGACTGTTGAACTGAACCTAGGTTATTTAGGAAATATTCAGGTGATGTTGCATTTGTGTTCAGTGTTGCTTGGGGTGGATCTGAAATTACTTTGTTAGTTGAGATGTCTGCAAAAGTTATTTGGTCAAACGTACGGTTTGTGTTAAAGGCTATTTCCATATAAACTGTTAAGTTAAATAATATTTTTCTCAACAGCTGTTTCACTTTCTTTTACAAGTTCATGCCATAAAGGAATCATAGAGTGAAAGGTAACTCCTGCTTTATGTATTTTATAGCCATATTTGTTAGTCAATGAAGCAAATTGTCATCATCAATATCCCGTGCTTTACCCTCTGCACCTAGACATACTGTATAGAATTCTAGGGAATCTAAGTGTAAGAAGTAGCATTGTTTTGAGTCATCTAGGGATGATATCTTTGACGAATTGGGAGTCTAAAAGATCCAGGAGAAAATTTCAATGATGTGTTAATTTAACTGTCTCCTTCTCCATTACATTCTGCTTCCAACTGTTCATCTACTTTTCTTTTTTACGTGGTATTCCTGTCGAATTTGCCGTCTTCCTTTATTGTTTTAATGTATGAAGATATATCTTTATTATATTCTTCATACAGTGCTAGGAAGTTGTCTACTGTAATGTTACCTGGTGGAGGGTCAAGCATAATGTTACCTGGTGGAGGGTCAAGCATAATGTTACCTGGTGGAGGGTCAAGCATAATGTTACCTGGTGGAGGGTCAAGCATAATGTTACCTGGTGGAGGGTCAAGCATAATGTTACCTGGTGGAGGGTCAAGCATAATGTTACCTGGTGGAGGGTCAAGCATAATGTTACCTGGTGGAGGGTCAAGCATAATGTTACCTGGTGGAGGGTCAAGCATAATGTTACCTGGTGGAGGGTCAAGCATAATGTTACCTGGTGGAGGGTCAAGCATAATGTTACCTGGTGGAGGGTCAAGCATAATGTTACCTGGTGGAGGGTCAAGCATAATGTTACCTGGTGGAGGGTCAAGCATAATGTTACCTGGTGGAGGGTCAAGCATAATGTTACCTGGTGGAGGGTCAAGCATAATGTTACCTGGTGGAGGGTCAAGGTTACCTGGTGGAGGGTCAAGCATAATGTTACCTGGTGGAGGGTCAAGCATAATGTTACCTGGTGGAGGGTCAAGCATAATGTTACCTGGTGGAGGGTCAAGCATAATGTTACCTGGTGGAGGGTCAAGCATAATGTTACCTGGTGGAGGGTCAAGCATAATGTTACCTGGTGGAGGGTCAAGCATAATGTTACCTGGTGGAGGGTCAAGCATAATGTTACCTGGTGGAGGGTCAAGCATAATGTTACCTGGTGGAGGGTCAAGCATAATGTTACCTGGTGGAGGGTCAAGCATAATGTTACCTGGTGGAGGGTCAAGCATAATGTTACCTGGTGGAGGGTCAAGCATAATGTTACCTGGTGGAGGGTCAAGCATAATGTTACCTGGTGGAGGGTCAAGCATAATGTTACCTGGTGGAGGGTCAAGCATAATGTTACCTGGTGGAGGGTCAAGCATAATGTTACCTGGTGGAGGGTCAAGCATAATGTTACCTGGTGGAGGGTCAAGCATAATGTTACCTGGTGGAGGGTCAAGCATAATGTTACCTGGTGGAGGGTCAAGCATAATGTTACCTGGTGGAGGGTCAAGCATAATGTTACCTGGTGGAGGGTCAAGCATAATGTTACCTGGTGGAGGGTCAAGCATAATGTTACCTGGTGGAGGGTCAAGCATAATGTTACCTGGTGGAGGGTCAAGCCTGGTGGATCAAGTGTTACCTGGTGGAGGGTCAAGCATAATGTTACCTGGTGGAGGGTCAAGCATAATGTTACCTGGTGGAGGGTCAAGCATAATGTTACCTGGTGGAGGGTCAAGCATAATGTTACCTGGTGGAGGGTCAAGCATAATGTTACCTGGTGGAGGGTCAAGCATAATGTTACCTGGTGGAGGGTCAAGCATAATGTTACCTGGTGGAGGGTCAAGCATAATGTTACCTGGTGGAGGGTCAAGCATAATGTTACCTGGTGGAGGGTCAAGCCTGGTGGATCAAGCATAATGTTACCTGGTGGAGGGTCAAGCATAATGTTACCTGGTGGAGGGTCAAGCATAATGTTACCTGGTGGAGGGTCAAGCATAATGTTACCTGGTGGAGGGTCAAGCATAATGTTACCTGGTGGAGGGTCAAGCATAATGTTACCTGGTGGAGGGTCAAGCATAATGTTACCTGGTGGAGGGTCAAGCATAATGTTACCTGGTGGAGGGTCAAGCATAATGTTACCTGGTGGAGGGTCAAGCATAATGTTACCTGGTGGAGGGTCAAGCATAATGTTACCTGGTGGAGGGTCAAGCATAATGTTACCTGGTGGAGGGTCAAGCATAATGTTACCTGGTGGAGGGTCAAGCATAATGTTACCTGGTGGAGGGTCAAGCATAATGTTACCTGGTGGAGGGTCAAGCATAATGTTACCTGGTGGAGGGTCAAGCATAATGTTACCTGGTGGAGGGTCAAGCATAATGTTACCTGGTGGAGGGTCAAGCATAATGTTACCTGGTGGAGGGTCAAGCATAATGTTACCTGGTGGAGGGTCAAGCATAATGTTACCTGGTGGAGGGTAAAGCATAATATTACCTGGTGGAGGGTCAAGCATAATGTTACCTGGTGGATGGTCAAGCATAATGTTACCTGGTGGAGGGTCAAGCATAATGTTACCTGGTGGAGGGTCAAGCATAATGTTACCTGGTGGAGGGTCAAGCATAATGTTACCTGGTGGAGGGTCAAGCATAATGTTACCTGGTGGAGGGTCAAGCATAATGTTACCTGGTGGAGGGTCAAGCATAATGTTACCTGGTGGAGGGTCAAGCATAATGTTACCTGGTGGAGGGTCAAGCATAATGTTACCTGGTGGAGGGTCAAGCATAATGTTACCTGGTGGAGGGTCAAGCATAATGTTACCTGGTGGAGGGTCAAGCATAATGTTACCTGGTGGAGGGTCAAGCATAATGTTACCTGGTGGAGGGTCAAGCATAATGTTACCTGGTGGAGGGTCAAGCATAATGTTACCTGGTGGAGGGTCAAGCATAATGTTACCTGGTGGAGGGTCAAGCATAATGTTACCTGGTGGAGGGTCAAGCATAATGTTACCTGGTGGAGGGTCAAGCCTGGTGGATCAAGCATAATGTTACCTGGTGGAGGGTCAAGCATAATGTTACCTGGTGGAGGGTCAAGCATAATGTTACCTGGTGGAGGGTCAAGCATAATGTTACCTGGTGGAGGGTCAAGCATAATGTTACCTGGTGGAGGGTCAAGGTCAAGCATAATGTTACCTGGTGGAGGGTCAAGCATAATGTTACCTGGTGGAGGGCATCAAGCCTGGTGGATAAGCATAATGTTACCTGGTGGAGGGTCAAGCATAATGTTACCTGGTGGAGGGTCAAGCATAATGTTACCTGGTGGAGGGTCAAGCATAATGTTACCTGGTGGAGGGTCAAGCCTGGTGGATAATAATGTTACCTGGTGGAGGGTCAAGCATAATGTTACCTGGTGGAGGGTCAAGCATAATGTTACCTGGTGGAGGGTCAAGCATAATGTTACCTGGTGGAGGGTCAAGCATAATGTTACCTGGTGGAGGGTCAAGCATAATGTTACCTGGTGGAGGGTCAAGCATAATGTTACCTGGTGGAGGGTCAAGCATAATGTTACCTGGTGGAGGGTCAAGCATAATGTTACCTGGTGGAGGGTCAAGCATAATGTTACCTGGTGGAGGGTCAAGCATAATGTTACCTGGTGGAGGGTCAAGCATAATGTTACCTGGTGGAGGGTCAAGCATAATGTTACCTGGTGGAGGGTCAAGCATAATGTTACCTGGTGGAGGGTCAAGCATAATGTTACCTGGTGGAGGGTCAAGCATAATGTTACCTGGTGGAGGGTCAAGCATAATGTTACCTGGTGGAGGGTCAAGCATAATGCTACCTGGTGGAGGGTCAAGTAATGTTACCTGGTGGAGGGTCAAGCATAATGTTAAAGCATAATGTTACCTGGTGGAGGGTCAAGCATAATGTTACCTGGTGGAGGGTCAAGTATAATGTTACCTGGTGGAGGGTCATAATGTTACCTGGTGGAGGGTCAAGCATAATGTTACCTGGTGGAGGGTCAAGCATAATGTTACCTGGTGGAGGGTCAAGCATAATGTTACCTGGTGGAGGGTCAAGCATAATGTTACCTGGTGGAGGGTCAAGCATAATGTTACCTGGTGGAGGGTCAAGCATAATGTTACCTGGTGGAGGGTCAAGCATAATGTTACCTGGTGGAGGGTCAAGCATAATGTTACCTGGTGGAGGGTCAAGCATAATGTTACCTGGTGGAGGGTCAAGCATAATGTTACCTGGTGGAGGGTCAAGCATAATGTTACCTGGTGGAGGGTCAAGCATAATGTTACCTGGTGGAGGGTCAAGCATAATGTTACCTGGTGGAGGGTCAAGCATAATGTTACCTGGTGGAGGGTGTTAACTGGTGGAGGGTCAAGCATAATGTTACCTGGTGGAGGGTCAAGGTTACCTGGTGGAGGGTCAAGCATAATGTTACCTGGTGGAGGGTCAAGTAATGTTACCTGGTGGATGTTACCTGGTGGAGGGTCAAGCATAATGTTACCTGGTGGAGGGTCAAGCATAATGTTACCTGGTGGAGGGTCAAGCATAATAATGTTACCTGGTGGAGGGTCAAGTTACCTGGTGGAGGGTCAAGCATAATGTTACCTGGTGGAGGGTCAAGCATAATGTTACCTGGTGGAGGGTCAAGCATAATGTTACCTGGTGGAGGGTCAAGCATAATGTTACCTGGTGGAAGGTCAAGCATAATGTTACCTGGTGGAGGGTCAAGCATAATGTTACCTGGTGGAGGGTCAAGCGTAATGTTACCTGGTGGAGGGTCAAGCATAATGTTACCTGGTGGAGGGTCAAGCATAATGTTACCTGGTGGAGGGTCAGGCATAATGTTACCTGGTGGAGGGTCAAGCATAATGTTACCTGGTGGAGGGTCAGGCATAATGTTACCTGGTGGAGGGTCAAGCATAATGTTACCTGGTGGAGGGTCAAGCATAATGTTACCTGGTGGAGGGTCAAGCCTGGTGGATAAGCATGTTACCTGGTGGAGGGTCAAGCATAATGTTACCTGGTGGAGGGTCAAGCATAATGTTACCTGGTGGAGGGTCAAGCATAATGTTACCTGGTGGAGGGTCAAGCATAATGTTACCTGGTGGAGGGTCAAGCATAATGTTACCTGGTGGAGGGTCAAGCATAATGTTACCTGGTGGAGGGTCAAGCATAATGTTACCTGGTGGAGGGTCAAGCATAATGTTACCTGGTGGAGGGTCAAGCATAATGTTACCTGGTGGAGGGTCAAGCATAATGTTACCTGGTGGAGGGTCAAGCATAATGTTACCTGGTGGAGGGTCAAGCATAATGTTACCTGGTGGAGGGTCAAGCATAATGTTACCTGGTGGAGGGTCAAGCATAATGTTACCTGGTGGAGGGTCAAGCATAATGTTACCTGGTGGAGGGTCAAGCATAATGTTACCTGGTGGAGGGTCAAGCATAATGTTACCTGGTGGAGGGTCAAGCATAATGTTACCTGGTGGAGGGTCAAGCATAATGTTACCTGGTGGAGGGTCAAGCATAATGTTACCTGGTGGAGGGTCAAGCATAATGTTACCTGGTGGAGGGTCAAGCATAATGTTACCTGGTGGAGGGTCAAGCATAATGTTACCTGGTGGAGGGTCAAGCATAATGTTACCTGGTGGAGGGTCAAGCATAATGTTACCTGGTGGAGGGTCAAGCATAATGTTACCTGGTGGAGGGTCAAGCATAATGTTACCTGGTGGAGGGTCAAGCATAATGTTACCTGGTGGAGGGTCAAGCATAATGTTACCTGGTGGAGGGTCAAGCATAATGTTACCTGGTGGAGGGTCAAGCATAATGTTACCTGGTGGAGGGTCAAGCATAATGTTACCTGGTGGAGGGTCAAGCATAATGTTACCTGGTGGAGGGTCAAGCATAATGTTACCTGGTGGAGGGTCAAGCATAATGTTACCTGGTGGAGGGTCAAGCATAATGTTACCTGGTGGAGGGTCAAGCATAATGTTACCTGGTGGAGGGTCAAGCATAATGTTACCTGGTGGAGGGTCAAGCATAATGTTACCTGGTGGAGGGTCAAGCATAATGTTACCTGGTGGAGGGTCAAGCATAATGTTACCTGGTGGAGGGTCAAGCATAATGTTACCTGGTGGAGGTCAAGCATAATGTTACGTGGTGGAGGGTCAAGCATAATGTTACCAAGCATAATGTTACCTGGTGGAGGGTCAAGCATAATGTTACCAAGCATAATGTTACCTGGTGGAGGGTCAAGCATAATGTTACCTGGTGGAGGGTCAAGCATAATGTTACCTGGTGGAGGGTCAAGCATAATGTTACCTGGTGGAGGGTCAAGCATAATGTTACCTGGTGGAGGGTCAAGCATAATGTTACCTGGTGGAGGGTCAAGCATAATGTTACCTGGTGGAGGGTCAAGCATAATGTTACCAAGCATAATGTTACCTGGTGGAGAGTCAAGCATAATGTTACCTGGTGGAGGGTCAAGCATAATGTTACCTGGTGGAGGGTCAAGCATAATGTTACCTGGTGGAGGGTCAAGCATAATGTTACCTGGTGGAGGGTCAAGCATAATGTTACCTGGTGGAGGGTCAAGCATAATGTTACCTGGTGGAGGGTCAAGCATAATGTTACCTGGTGGAGGGTCAAGCATAATGTTACCTGGTGGAGGGTCAAGCATAATGTTACCTGGTGGAGGGTCAAGCATAATGTTACCTGGTGGAGGGTCAAGCATAATGTTACCTGGTGGAGGTACAAGCATAAAATTACCTGGTGGAGGGTCAAGCATAATGTTACCTGGTGGAGGGTCAAGCATAATGTTACCTGGTGGAGGGTCAAGCATAATGTTACCTGGTGGAGGGTCAAGCATAATGTTACCTGGTGGAGGGTCAAGCATAATGTTACCTGGTGGAGGGTCAAGCATAATGTTACCTGGTGGAGGGTCAAGCATAATGTTACCTGGTGGAGGGTCAAGCATAATGTTACCTGGTGGAGGGTCAAGCATAATGTTACCTGGTGGAGGGTCAAGCATAATGTTACCTGGTGGAGGGTCAAGCATAATGTTACCTGGTGGAGGGTCAAGCATAATGTTACCTGGTGGAGGGTCAAGCATAATGTTACCTGGTGGAGGGTCAAGCATAATGTTACCTGGTGGAGGGTCAAGCATAATGTTACCTGGTGGAGGGTCAAGCATAATGTTACCTGGTGGAGGGTCAAGCATAATGTTACCTGGTGGAGGGTCAAGCATAATGTTACCTGGTGGAGGGTCAAGCATAATGTTACCTGGTGGAGGGTCAAGCATAATGTTACCTGGTGGAGGGTCAAGCATAATGTTACCTGGTGGAGGGTCAAGCATAATGTTACCTGGTGGAGGGTCAAGCATAATGTTACCTGGTGGAGGGTCAAGCATAATGTTACCTGGTGGAGGGTCAAGCATAATGTTACCTGGTGGAGGGTCAAGCATAATGTTACCTGGTGGAAGGTCAAGCATGTACTGGTGTTACTTTCTCTCACTCATTCCTTTTATCTCTTTTTTTAATCTAAATATTTTTGTTCTTGCATCATAACTTCTGACGGTTGTTCTCATGGTGTCGCTGTTCCCATCTTATCTCTATCTATTTTTCACTATCTGCGTTCGGTTCCGCTCTTATTATCTTCCATAGATTGTTATAACCTTCTTGTTGAGGTATATCAGCTCTTATAGACAAGAACTGAGATGACACTGTGATCTGTTTATGTCAGAAAACTGTGTGTATGGTCATCATAAAACGTCAGTTAGATAATGTGAAGCAGTAATTCCCAGAATCGAGGTGTTGTATTCCACATATATGTTCTGTACTTTTCTGGGGTTCTTATGTATCACTGTACTGTTATTGTTACTCTGCTTTCTCCTGTGCTTTTCTTGCGCTTTTCCATACAGTTTTTGAACAGTTTTATAAGTTAATGCTGTTCTTGCGTGTTACTGAATCATATTATAAGTGTCACTTTTATATTGCTGTCATGTTCATGTATGTTTTTTTCTACTCCACCTCCCACAGCGGCGTCTCCCACATTGACATTCAGGTCTCCCATAACAATATTAATACAAAATAACATTACCCTCAGATCAAATAAAAAAACTTGAGAAAAATTATTTTGGCAGCTGATCCTGCAACCTGGCAAGTCTGCCACATTGTTGATCCTGCAACCTGGCAAGTCTGCCACATTGTTGATCCTGCAACCTGGCAAGTCTGCCACATTGTTGATCCTGCAACCTGGCAAGTCTGCCACATTGTTGATCCTGCAACCTGGCAAGTCTGCCACATTGTTGATCCTGCAACCTGGCAAGTCTGCCACATTGTTGATCCTGCAACCTGGCAAGTCTGCCACATTGTTGATCCTGCAACCTGGCAAGTCTGCCACATTGTTGATCCTGCAACCTGGCAAGTCTGCCACATTGTTGATCCTGCAACTTGGCATGTCCGCTATTTTGTTGATCCTGCAACCAGGCAAGTCTGCCACATTGTTGATCCTGCATCCAGGCAAGTCTGCCACATTGTTGATCCTGCAACCAGGCAATTCTGCCACATTGATGATCCTGCATCCTGGTAAGTCCGTCGCAATGTTGATCCTGCAACCTGGCAAGTCTGCCACATTGTTGATCCTGTAATATTGCAAGTCTGCCACATTGTTGATCCTGCAACCTGGTAAGTCTGCCACATTGCTTATTCTGCATCCTGGTAAGTCCGTCACAGTGTTGATCATGCAACCTAGCAAATCTGCCACATTGCGTATCCTGCATCCTGGTAAGTCCGTCGAATTGTTGATCCTGCAACCTGGCAAGTCTGCCACATTGTTGATCCTGTAATATTGCAAGTCTGCCACATTGCTTATCCTGCATCCTGGTAAGTCCGTCACAATGTTGATCCTGCAACCTAGCAAATCTGCCACATTGCGTATCCTGCATCCTGGTAAGTCCGTCGCAATGTTGATCCTGCAACCTGGCAAGTCTGCCACATTGTTGATCCTTCAACCTGGCAAGTCTGCCACATTGTTGATCCTGTAATATTGCAAGTCTGCCACATTGTTGATCCTGCAACCTGGCAAGTCTGCCACATTGTTGATCCTGCAACCTGGCAAGTCTGCCACATTGTTGATCCTGTAATATTGCAAGTCTGCCACATTGTTGATCCTGCAACCTGGCAAGTCTGCCACATTGTTGATCCTGCAACCTGGCAAGTCTGCCACATTGTTGATCCTGCAACCTGGCAAGTCTGCCACATTGTTGATCCTGCAACCTGGCAAGTCTGCCACATTGTTGATATATCCGATACAGCTGTTTTATACAATTATGTATTGCTATACTGTTAAATTATGTTGTTTTATATGAACACTTTTCCATCACTCTCAATCACAATTCTGACTTACACTATCTCACAGGCAAAGTGTGACACAGAATCTCATTGTTTTAGCTATTAATCTGTTTACCAATGAAAAGATTCCATGAAAATCAAGAAATTATTATTTAGTTGCGACTGCAGTTTTAAATATTATTTCCTATAGTGCTGGAGACACTTCAGTTACAGTAGCTAACATCATCAGGGAATCTAACATAACCCATAATCTGCGTTTTATACTATATTAACATCCTCCTTGTTCTTGTGTCATCTCCTTCACCCTTCCGTCATATCCCTCATCAGGCTCTCATCTCCCTGACGCAGGTTTCTTAGTCTTCACTCTCTATTATTTGTGTGTGTGGGAGTGGGGAGGAATCGGCATCACAAATCAAATGATTCTACTCTTCAACCACCTTGAGACTAAACAAAAATTATTATGAATAACGAAAAATGTTTGTGACCACTGTCAGCCTTAAAGTTAGCTCTGAGTTACCTGATCCTGCCATGTGGAGGCCAGTGGTTCGTCTTTAAGGTTTCCCCTCCCCCCACTCTCCGCCATCTTGAGGCTTCCTTCATGTTTCTAAGAGTCGACCTGTGTACACTCAGGTATTCTCCCTGTCCCACTTTTTCAAGGTACTTCTCTATTTCTGATTCCCTTTCAGCTCATGTCTCCAGGCTTGATAAAGCTCCTGGAGAGCGAAACGTTGCCACAATAAATGTCACATTAGTTGCACTTGTGTCCTTTTACTTTACAGGTCTCCATCTGTTCGCTCCCGGATGTCAATCCTTCCACACTCCCCACTTCCAGTTTTTTTTTTTTTGTACTTTCTCAAGTTCCGTTACTCCAGAAGTCCATCTGTGTCCCCTCAGATAAACTACCTTAATCACTTCCCCATGTCTTGCATTTTGTTGCTTTAGTGACTTTGCTGGTTGGAAACTTGGTCTTGTCTAGCTGGTGTAGTCAGGTGTGGTCACAGTCAGGAGTGGTTATAATCAGGTGTGGTCAGGTGTGGTCGCAGACCTTTGCACTTTCTCTAATTTCTTGACGTGCTTGATCAAGTGTGGGTTCCAAACAGGTGCTGCATACTCCAGCATGGGCCTGACGTACACGGTGTACAGTGTCTTGCAAGATTCCTTACTTAGGTATCGGAATGCTAATCTCAGGTTTGCAGTTATCTGGTTGATGTGTGCTTCCGGAGACGTGTTCGGTGTTATACTCACGCCAAGATCTTTCTCCTTGAGCGAGGTTTGCAGTCGATGGCCACCTAGCCTATACTCTGTCTGCGGTCTTCTTTGCCCTTTTCCAATCTTCCTGACTTTGCATTTGGCAGGGTTGAATTCGAGAAGCCAGTTGCTGGACCGCGTGTCCAGCCTGTTCAGGTCACTTTAAAGCCCTGCCTGATCCTCATCTAATTTAATTCTCCTCATTAACTTTACATCGTCTGCGAACAGGGATACTTCTGAGTCTATCCCTTCCATCATGTCATTCACATATACCAAAAATAGCACTGATACTAGGACCGACCCCTGTGGGACCCCGCTCGTCACAGGTGCCCACTGTGATACTTCATCACGTACCATGACTCGTTGTTGCCTCCCTGTCAGGTATTCTCTGATCCATTAAAATGCCCTTCCCGTTATACGCGCCTGATCCTCTAGTTTCTGCACTAATCTCTTGTGAGGAACTGTGTCGAAGGCCTTCTTGCAGTTCAAGAAGATGCATTCAACCCACCCCTCTCTATGATTAATTAATCATAAAACTCCAGAAAGTTTGTGACACAGGATTTGCCTTCCATGAAACCGTGCTGGTTGTCATTAATATTTTTGTTCCTTTCCAGGTGCTCCACCACTCTCCTCCTGATAATCTTCTCCATGACTTTGCATGCTATACTCGTCAGTGACACTGGTCTGTAGTTTAGCGCCTCTTTTCTGTCTCCTTTTCCAAATATGGGAACTACATTTGCCATCTTCCATACCTCAGCTAGTTGCCTAGTTTCAAGGGATGTGTTGAAGATTGTTGTTAATGGGACACACAGCATTTCTGCTCCCTCTCTAAGGACCCAAGGGGAGATGTTGTCCAGTCCCATTGCCTTTGAGGTATCAAGGTCACTTAGCTTCTTCACCTCCTCCTCAGTTGTGTGTATGTCATCCATCACTTGTTGGTGTATTCCCTGTTTTTGTCCCCTTCTGTCCTGTCTTCCCAGAGTCCTTCCTGTCTCCACTGTCAATACTTCCTTAAACCTCTTGTTGAGCTCCTCACATACCTCTTGATCGTTTCGTGTGAGTTCCCCACCTTCTTTCCTCAGCCTGATCACCTGGTCTTTGACTTTTGTCTTTCTCCTAAAGTGGCTATACAGCAGTTTCGGGTCAGACTTGACTTTTGATGCTATGTCGTTTTCATACTGTCTCTGGGCCTCCCTCCTTATCTGTGCATATTTGTTTTTGACGCTTCGACTGATCCCCTTATTTTCCTGTGTCCTTTGCCTTCTGTACCTCTTCCATTCTCTAATTCATTTAGTTTTTGCCTCTCTACACATTCGGGTTAACCAAGGACTCACTTTGGTCTTCCCATTAATTCTGTTGCCCTTGGGAACAAACCTTTCCTCTGCCTCTTTTCATTTTGTTGTTATATATTCCATCATTTCGTTTACGGACATTCCTACCAGTTCTTTGTCCCACTGAACCTCCCGCAGGAAGTTCCTCATACCTGTGTAGTCCCCCCTTTCATAGTTTGGCTTTTCCCAATCTACTCCTGTTACCCTCTCCATTTGCAGCTCCTCTATGAAATCAAAACTCAGAACCACGTGATAGCTAGCTCCAAGGGGCCTCTCATATGTGATGTCCTCAATGTCTGAACTGCTCAGGGTGAACACAAGATCCAGTCTTGCTGGTTCATCCTCCTCTCTCTCACTGGTAGTGTCACTGACGTGTAGATGCATGAGGTTTTCCAGTGCCACATCCATCACCTTGGTTCTCCATGTCTCAGGACCACCGTGAGGCTCCACGTTTTCCCAGTCAGTCTCCCTATGGTTGAAATCACCCATAACCAGTAACTTTGCTCTACACGATTGAGCTCTTCGTGCCACCTCAGCCAGTGTGTCCACCATCGCTCTGTTGTTTTCTTCATATTCCTCGCTTGGCCTCCTGCAGTTCTGTGGTGGGTTATACATCACTGCAATGACTACCTTATGTTCCCCAGACTGAATTGTAGCTACTGTATAGTCCCTTTCTCCCATCTCTCCCACGCCTCCACTACTTCACTTGCTAGGCTATTCCACTTGCTGACAACTCTATGACTGAAGAAATACTTCCTAACGCCCCTGTGACTCGTCTGAGTCTTCAGCTTCCAGTTGTGACCCCTTGTCCCTGTGTCCCCTCTCTGGAACATCCTATCTCTGTCCACCTTGTCTATTCCCCGCAGTATCTTGTATGTCGTTATCATGTCTCCCCTGACCCTTCTGTCCTCCAGTGTCGTCAGTCCGATTTCCCTTAACCTTTCCTCGTACGACATTCCCTTGAGCTCTGGGACTAGCCTTGTTGCAAACCTTTGTACTTTCTCTAACTTCTTGACGTGCTTGACCAGGTGTGGGTTCCAGACTGGTGCTGCATACTCCAGTATGAGCCTAACATACACAGTGTACAGTGTCTTGAACGATTCCTTATTAAGGTATCGGAACGCTATTCTCAGGTTTGCCAGGCGCCCGTATGCTGCAGCGGTTATTTGGTTGATGTGTGCCTCCGGTGATGTGCTCGGTGTTATGGTCACCCCAAGGTCTTTCTCCCTGAGTGAGGTCTGTAGTCTTTGTCCACCTAGCCTATACTCTGTCTGCGGTCTTCTTTGCCCCTCCCCAATCTTCATGACTTTGCATTTGGCTGGATTGAATTCGAGAAGCCAGTTACTGGACCACATGTCCAGCCTCTCCAGGTCTCTTTGCAGTCCTGCCTCATCCTCGTCCAATTTAATTCTTCTCATCAACTTCACGTCATCTGCGAACAGGGACACTTCAGAGTCTATTCCTTCCATCATGTCGTTCACATATATCAAAAATAGCACTGGTCCTAGAACTGACCCCTGTGGGACCCCGCTCGTAGCAGGCGCCCACTGTGATACCTCTTCACGTACCATGACTCGTTGCTGCCTCCCTGTCAGGTATTCCCTTATCCATTGCAGTGCCCTTCCTTTTACGTGTGCCTGATCCTCCAGCTTCTGCACTAATCTCTTGTGGGGGAATTGTGTCAAAGGCCTTCCTGCAGTCTAGGAAAACGCAATCTACCCACCCCTCTCTCTCGTGTCTTACTTCTGTTACCTTGTCATAAAACTCAAGGAGGTTTGTCATTTATAATCTTGTTCCTTTCCAGGTGTTCGACCACTCTCCTTCTGATAATCTTCTCCATGACTTTGCACACAATACATGTCAGAGAGACAGGTCTGTAGTTTAGTGCCTCGTTTCTGTTTCCTTTCTTAAATATGGGGACTACATTAGCTGTCTTCCATTTCTCAGGTAGTTGCCCAGTTTCAAGGGATGTGTTGAAGATTGTGGTTAGAGGCACACACAGCATCTCTGCTCCTTCTCTAAGGACCCATGGGGAGATGTCCGGTCCCATCGCCTTTGAGGTGTCAAGGTCACTTAAGAGCTTCTTCACCTCCTCCTCAGTTGTTCGTATGTCATCCAACACTTGTTGGTATATTCCCTCTTGATGTTCCCTTCTGTGCTGTCTTCCCACAGCCCTTCCTGTATCTACTGTAAAAACTTCCTTAAATCTCCTGTTCAGCTCCTCACATACCTCCTGATCATTTCTTGTGAGTTCTCCACCTTCTGTCCTTAATCTGATCACCTGGTCTTTGACTGTTGTCTTCCTCCTGATGTGGCTATACAACAGTTTCAGGTCAGTCTTGATTCTCGATGCTATGTCATTTTCATACTGTCGCTGGGCCTCCCTCCTTACCTGTGCGTACTCATTCCTGGCTCTGCGACTGATCTCCCTATTTTCGTGTGTTCTCTGCCTTCTGTACTTTTTCCATTCTCTATTGCACTTTGTTTTTGCCTCCTTACACCGTCGGGTAAACCAGGGGCTCGTTCTGGTCTTCCCGTTGTTACTGTTGCCCTTGGGAATGAACCTTTCCACTGCCTCCTTGCATTTTGTTGCTACATATTCCATCATTTCATTTACTGGCTTTCCTGCCAGTTCTCTGTCCCACTGGACCTCCCGCAGGAAGTTCTTCAACCCTATGTAGTCCCCTCTTTTATAGTCAGGCTTTTCCCATTCTACTCCTGTTATTCTCTCCACTTGCAGCTCTACTATGTATTCAAAGCACAGAACCACGTGGTCGCTAGCTCCTAGGGGACTCTCATACTTGATGTCCTCAATGTCTGAGCTGCCCAGGGTGAACACAAGGTCCAATCTTGCTGGTTCATCTTCCCCTCTCACTCTGGTAGTGTCCTTAACATGTTGGTGCATGAGGTTTTCCAGCACCACGTCCAACATCCTGGCCCTCCATGTTTCGGGACCCCCATGTGGCTCCAGGTTTTCCCAGTCAATCTCCCTGTGGTTGTGTGTGTGTGTGTGTGTGTGTGTGTGTGTGTGTGTGTGTGTGTGTGTGTGTGTACTCACCTAGTTGAGGTTGCAGGGGTCGAGTCCAAGCTTCAGGCCCCTGTGTATGTGTTCGTGTGTGTACTCAGCTAATTGTGGTTGCAGGGGTCGAGTCTCAGCTCCTGTGTGTGTGCGTGTGTGTGCGTGTGTATGTGTGTGTACTCACCTAGTTGAGGTTGCGGGGGTCGAGTCCGAGCTCCTGGCCCCGCCTCTTCATTGATCGCTACTAGTGTGTGTGTGTGTGTGTGTGTGTGTGTGTGTGTGTGTGTGTGTGTGTGTGTGTTTATGTGTGTGTGTGTGTGTGTACTCACCTAGTTGTACTCACTTAGTTGAGGTTGCAGGGGTCGAGTACAAGCTCCTGCCCCTGCCTCTTCACTGGTCGCTACTAGGTCAATCTCCCTGAACCGTGAGATTTATCATACATCTGCTTAAAGCTATGTATGGATCCTGCCTCCACAACATCGCTTCCCAAACTATTCCACTTCCTGACTACTCTGTGGCTGAAGAAATACTTCCTAACAT
Source organism: Cherax quadricarinatus (assembly GCF_038502225.1). NCBI lineage: Eukaryota > Metazoa > Arthropoda > Malacostraca > Decapoda > Parastacidae > Cherax > Cherax quadricarinatus. The sequence continues at coordinate 140,987 of NW_027195335.1, read as the reverse complement.
CCCTGTGATTCATCTCTGTCTTCAACTTCCAACTGTGTCCTCTTGTTGCTGTGTCCCATTTCTAGAACATCCTGTCTTTGTCCATTTTGTCAATTCCTCTCAGTATTTTGTATGTCGTTATCATGTCCCCCCCTATCTCTCCTGTCCTCCAGTGTCGTCAGGTTGATTTCCCTTAACCTCTCCTTGTAGGACATACCTCTTAGCTCTGGGACTAGTCTTGTTGCAAACCTTTGTACTTTCTCTAGTTTCTTTACGTGCTTGGCTAGGTGTGGGTTCCGAACTGGTGCCGCATACTCCAATATGGGCCTAACGTACACGGTATACAGGGTCCTGAACGATTCCTTATTAAGATGTCGGAATACTGTTCTGAGGTTTGCCAGACGCCCATATGCTGCAGCCGTTATTTGGTTGATGTGCGCTTCAGGAGATGTGCCTGATGTTATACTCACCCGAAAATCTTTTTCCTTGAGCGAGGTTTGTAGTCTCTGGCCCCCCTAGACTGTACTCTGTCTGTGGTCTTCTTTGCGCTTCAAAAATCTTCATAACTTTGCACTTGGTGGGGTTGAACTCCAGGAGCCAGTTGCTGGACCAGGTCTGCAGCCTGTCTAGATCCCTTTGTAGTTCTGCCTGGTCTTCGATCGAATGAATTCTTCTCATCAACTTCACGTCATCTGCAAACAGGGACACCTCCAAGTCTATTCCTTCTGTCATGTCGTTCACAAATACCAGAAACAGCACTGGTCCTAGGACTGACCCCTGTGGGACCCCGCTGGTCACAGGTGCCCACTCTGACACATCGCCATGTATCATGACTCGCTGCTGTCTTCCTGACAAGTATTCTCTGATCCATTGTAGTGCCTTCCCTGTTATCCCTGCTTGGTCCTCCAGTTTTTGCACTAATCTCTTGTGTGGAACTGTGTCAAACGCCTTCTTGCAGTCCAAGAAAACGCAATGCACCCAACCCTCTCTCTCTTGTCTTACTGCTGTCACCCTGTCATAGAACTCCAGTAGGTTTGTGACACAGGATATCCTGTCCCTGAAACCATGTTGGCTGCTGTTGATGAGATCATTCTTTTCTAGGTGTTCCACCACTCTTCTCCTGATAATCTTCTCTATGATTTTGCATACTATACATGTCAGTGACACTGGTCTGTACTTTAGTGCTTCATGTCTGTCTCCTTTTTTAAAGATTGGGACTACATTTGCTGTCTTCCATGCCTCAGGCAATCTCCCTGTTTCTATAGATGTATTAAATATTGTTGTTTGGGGTACACGTAGTGCCTCTGCTCCCTCTCTCAGGACCCATGGAGAGATGTTATCTGGCCCCATTGCCTTTGAGGTATCTAGCTCACTCAGAAGCCTCTTCACTTCTTCCTCGGTTGTGTGTACTGTGTCCAGCACATGGTGGTGTACCCCACCTCTCCGTCTTTCTGGATCCCCTTCTGTCTCCTCTGTGACCACTTCCTTGAATCTCTTGTTAAGTTCCTCACATACTTCATGGTCATTTCTTGTTGTCTATCCTCCCTCCTTCCTTAGCCTGATTACCTGGTCCTTGACTGTTGTTTTCCTCCTGATGTGGCTGTATAACAGCTTTGGGTCAGATTTGGCTTTCACTGCTATGTCGTTTTCATATTGTCGTTGGGCCTCCCTTCTTATCTTTGCATATTCATTTCTGGCTCTACGACTGCTCTCCTTTTTCTCATGGGTCCTTTGCCTTCTATATTTCTTCCAATCCCTAGCACACTTGGTTTTTGCCTCCCTGCGCCTTTGAGTGAACCATGGGCTCATCCTGGCTTTTTCATTATTCCTGTTACCCTTGGGTACATACCTCTCCTCAGCCTCCTTGCACAGTGTTGCTACATATTCCATCATCTCATAAATGGAAGGGAAGGGAAGAGGCTAGGTGGAGGTATGGGTTACAAAATTATTTGGAATATCAGCTAAATGAGTGTTATGAGGAAAGGGGGGGGGGCGGCGCAGTATGGAAACATGGTGCAACTCAGGGACAGGTTGGCGGAGTTACATAATGATAGATTCGAAGAGGTACGTGTAAGGGCGGGAATGGAGGCTGTACTATGCGGGGGATAAGCCTTTGGAAAGTGTTTTGCGAAGTTTTAGGATTAGGCAGATGGATTCAACTATTTTAAACTTGGAGGTAAGTGAGGATTTGGGTGGATATTATAAGGGGCAAGTGCTAAATACTACAGAAGGCATGAGTAATTATTCTGACTTCTGGTTCCAAAGGAACTGGAGGAAGGGGGAGGAAATCAACGCTATTGAGGAGGTGTAGGGGGGGGGGGGGTGAGTGAGTTAGGGTCGTGGGGAGAGGAGATAATGGGGATTGGAGGTGAGATCATCATGGGGGAATTTGAGGAGGCAGTGTTCAGATTGAGTACTGGCAAGGCGCCGGGTATAGATGGATTTCAAATGATTTTTATAGAGTCCAATGGGACCATATTAAGTACTGTCTGGAGAGGGTCATGAATTGTTTGCTGAGGGAGGGAAAATTAGGACTGACACAGCGGACGGGAGTGGTCGTGTTAGTACGCAAAAAGCAAGAGGAACGAACACTGAGTGCGTACAGAGCTATCTCGCTAATGTGTACCGATTAGAAGATTTTCGCTAAGATACTGGGCAATAGAATGAAGGTGATAGGTGGGGTTATACATAGGGGACAAATGGGTATTCCGGGAAGAAGCATGAGAGATGGGCATGATCGCATTAGAGATTTTTTGGAGGGTTGCGACGGGGGAGGACTTTTGGGTATTGATTGAGAAAATGCATACGACTGTGTGGATAGAAATTTTCTGAGGGCTAGTTTGATGCGTCTGGGTTTTGGCGAGGGAGTAGTGCGGTGGGTCGATATCATGTATTCATCGGCAATGGTGCAGGTGCAAATTAATGGCAGGTTGGGTAGGCCTGTCAAAATGGAAAGGGGTTTGAGACAGGGGTGTCCCCTGACTCAAATATTGTTTTTGTGCATGCAGCATTCGTTTTATGGGCTCGTTGAGGGGGATGGGAACGTTAAATGGGGAGAAGGATGGGTTTACAGAGGTGGTGGAGTACATGGATGATGCCACTGTTCTGATAGCTGGGGTGGAGGAATTGCATATGGTGTGAAGGGTGTTGGAGCTTTTTGGGAAGGCATCTGGAATGCGGGTGAACAGAGCTAACTCAAGTTTACTGGAGGTGGGTTCTTGGGTGGGGGGGGGGGGGCTTGGGGTTGGAGTTTGGGTGGGAAGTGGTGGTTCGGCTAAAAATTTGTGGAGTTATATACATGGCTGATGTACAGGAGGCTCGGAGGGTGAACTCGGAGGTGGTGGGGGAGAAGGCGGTGAAAAGGATAAGGAGTTTACGGGCGGGGTATGTCACCTTACTACAGAGGGCGACAATAGTAAATTCATTGGTTTATAGTAAAGTGTGGAGTGTAGCTGTGGTCTATCCATTAAGGGCTCAGGAGGTCCAAGAAATACAGAGGCGGGCATTACGTTATGTTTGGGGTTTTGGGAGGGCATGGCTAACCAAAGAGGTGGCAATGTCGAATACACGCAGAGGAGGAGTGGGCCTCTTAGCATTGGGGCCGAGGGTGAAGGCCCTATATGTAAAACAGAGGTTCGTTAGGGCGGGGGGGGGGGGGGGGGGGGGGTTGGAAAGAGGGGTAAGAATGGGGAAAGTGATGGAGGATGTGCGGAGATGGTGGTGCGGAAAAGAATTACTCGAATGTGAGGATATGCTAAGGTTATTGTTATTGATTGGAGAGGCAGCAAAACTTAGGGTGGGGCGTTTGGTGGCGATGAGTAGGGAGCCGGAAACCATACAGGGATTATCGGTCTACCCCTTGTATGATTGGGGGATGATATGGAATGACTTTCGAAAACTTAGGTTAATGCCGAGAGTAAGAGAGTTAGTATATAGATTTATGATGGGGATATTAGCATCGAAAACTGTTTTGTGTGTAATGGGATTGGTGAGTAAACCGACCTGCGACCACTGTGGCGAACCGGAAACAGCTTTTCATGCGGTTTATTTCTGTGAGGAGTTGAGGGAGGTAAGGTTGTGGTTGGCGAGAGTCTTTAGGTTGATGGGTGGGGGTAATGTAGAGACCCTGCGAGCCTTAACATTAGAGGTTAGCGGGGTCTCAAGAGAAGTGAAAAGGGCGATTATGTATGTAGTAACGGATTTTCTGTATATTTCCTGGGGAATGAGGGACACGTGGGGGGAGATTAGAATTAGGGCAATTGCGGCGGGCATATATAGAACGGTTTGCAGGAACAAACTTATTTACGGGGGACAGTGGAGGGCATGTTTTCCAGAGCCCTACCGAGAAATTACGGTCAATAGACTCCTTCATTTGGCGAGATAATTATATGTAAGGGACTGGCTTCCTTTATAAGCGGGTTCACGTTAGTTTTCGGAGGGGGGAGTGTATGACGTAAGGTTATCGCGAAAGAATGTGAGGGTCTGGAAGGTATTTAAAGAGTGTTGCTGTGTTGACATGTAAGTTTAGTGTGAAAGGTTTTGCCAAGCCCAGGATTGTATAATTTGGGGCCTTGTGATTAAAAGGGAGTTATAGAAGAAATGGTTATGTGAAGCAATCAGGTTTAGAGATTGACTTAGAAAAATGGTATTGTACGTATGGTCATACCAGCAACATTGCGTTATTGTAGGTTGTAGATGGCCACTAATAAATTTTTGTGTAATTCAGAATATGCAAGATGTGTGTTATTATCTTGTGAACGAGGTAGGCTGATGTTGTTTTAAAACATGTCTGAATATCTTGCATATTGAATTTTTGAATAATATGACAATGTTTCGAGGTTGATACAGTCCTTGCATAATGAAATCTGTGGTTGGATATGTAATGGGCTTGTATGCTAAGTAACGTGCATAGGTTGGTTTTGAGTCGCGTGTTGTGTGAGGGGATGGATGAATGAAGTGTGGGAGAGTGAGTGGGAATGAATGGTAAGGTATGAGGCGTACGTAATGTGCTCAAGGAAAGGGAAGTTCACTGTATCTGGTATGATCAGGTGGAACTACAGTTAAAATGAAAGTTAATTGTGTCAGAGTTTATTTTGTAGTTTAGTTAGCACATATCATATGTAATTGTTAAGGATCATCAGAAAACTTCCATATATAATGGACTTTTGTTAATGGAGCAGAATGAGGAAAGGAGATGGCAGTATGGTGATGTGGAACCAACTGTTAAGAAGTATGGTGATAATTGACGAAATGTTACTGACGGAAGCATAGGCAAATATTGTTGGCGAGTGTGCTGTTATGATTTGGGGTGGGATAGGGAAGTGTAAACTTATTGGATACTAACAGAACAACGCCTTTGTTGGTAGTTATGACTAGGGTGGGGTAATGTAATTGTGATAGTGTATATAGACAATGTTAAGGCATTTGTAAGTTGGTATGCAGAACCTAACATGGTTTTAAAAAAAATCTGTCTTAAAATAACATTATACTTCATGATTTTGTTAATTGGTAGAGTTTTCATATCATGTATATGTATATTGGAGAAAAGTGTTTTTAGTTGCTTGCTATGTTAGGGAGAAAGTGGTTGTGCCAATATTGTGTGGCGGCAGCAAGGGTTTCCTCACCCTGCATATTGCAGGTTTTGAGTGCGAGTAATCAGAGTGTATAGTGTTCTCTAGATTGGGACAGATTATGTTGAGGTTGTATTTTCTGGAAATTTTGATGTTGGTCCATATGTTGGACAACATTTTGACGGTTGTGTACATTTGTGTATTCTGTAAGTTTTTAAATAAAATATGAAAATAAATGTAGTTGTAATAGTGCATATATACAATGTTAAGACATTTGTTAGTTGGTATGCAAATACTCAAATGGTTGGGCAAAAACTGTCTTAAAATAACATGTTACTTAATGATTTAGTTTATATAGAGTTTTCATATCATGTATATATATACTGGTGAAAAGTGTTTTTTAGTTGCAAACTAAGTTAAGGGGAAGGTGGTTGTGGCACTACTGTGTGGCACCAAGGGTGCCTCATCCTGCACTTTGCAGGTTTCGAGGGAGTGTTATCAGTGTGTAAGGGTTTAGTGTTCACTGGATTGGTATAGATTATGTTGAGGTTGTAATTTGTGAAAGTTTTGAATTTAGTCCATATGTTGCACAACATTTTTATGTTTGTGTACATTCTTGTATTCTGTAAGTTTTTTAAATATAAAAAAAAATCCATGATATGTTGAAACTAAGTGATTTGTGATCACTTTCCCCAAGCTCATCATTAACCTCAAGATTATTAATTAGTGAATCTTTGTTGGCAAGAACCAAGTCAAGCAGATTGTTTCCTCTAGTTGGTTCTGTCACAAACTGTTCCAAAAAGCAATCCTGAACCGTATCAAGAAAGTCACTAGACTCAAGATTTCCTGTCATATTGTTCCAATCAATTTGTCTAAAGTTAAAATCTCCCATTATCACATTTTCATATCTAGACGCCTTATGAATTTCTTCCCATAACAACTTACTGCCCTCCCTATCAAGGTTTGGGAACCTATAAATCACACCCAAAATTAATTTGTCACGTCCCTCGAGAAACTGTAGCCAAACAGATTCTGTGTTCGATGTTTCTAATCTTATATTATGTCTAAGACAACAATTTAAATTTTCTCTGACATACATCGCCACTCCACCACCCTTCCAATACAACACCTAGTATAACCAAAACACTAAATCCTATAACCAGTACACTACCTCATATAGCCAATACGCCATCACATAGAACAAAAATCCCGTAAGAAGATAGAAATATAGGTAGTGAAAAATAATCAGAGAGTAGAGTGTTAGCAAAGAACTAATAGTAGAAGTAATAGTAGCATAAACGGAAATAGTAGTAGTAACTGTAGTAGTAGTAGTAAATGTGGAGTAGTAATAGTGGTAGATGTAGTCTAAGGAACAAGAACTACACATCACTGCCAGTGTTTCCACTCACTGATGTGCGATACTTCTCACATCAGTGAGTGGATATATTGTCACTGCAACTCTTGCTAATTATTTTATATCTACTATTACTATTACTACTAATACTATAAATCAACTACTACTAGTAATAGTTACACTCGTCTCTGCCTCATTTACCACTACCAGTACTACAATCTTGCCACCTTTCTGTTACAATAATTCTATTACTACTACTATTACTAGACTACTACCAATACAACTACTACTTCTACTATTACTACTACTGCAGTTACAACTACTACTACAAGGATTACTATTAATATTACTGCTTCAACAACTACTACTATTACAACAACTACTGCTATTATCACTGCTATTACTTGTTCTTACACTAAATATCAAACAGAAACATTGACATATATTCCAGACTCATAATTTGGGGTTAATTACGTATTTAATATAATCAACAACAACAAAAAAAAAACTACTGAGCCTTGCGATGATTCGAACCCGGGTTCATCAGAACCTGGGTTCACCAGAACCTGGGTTCATCATAACCTGGGTTCACCAGAACCTGGGTTCATCAGAACCTGGGTTCACCAGAACCTGGGTTCACCAGAACCTGGGTTCATCAGAACCTGGGTTCACCAGAACCTGGGTTCACCAGAACTTGGGTTCATCAGAACCTGGGTTCACCAGAACCTGGGTTCACCAGAACCTGGGTTCACCAGAACCTGGGTTCACCAGAACCTGGGTTCACCAGAACCTGGGTTCATCAGAACCTGGGTTCATCAGAACCTGGGTTCACCAGAACCTGGGTTCACCAGAACCTGGGTTCATCAGAACCTGGGTTCATCAGAACCTGGGTTCACCAGAACCTGGGTTCACCAGAACCTGGGTTCATCAGAACCTGGGTTCACCAGAACCTGGGTTCACCAGAACCTGGGTTCACCAGAACCTGGGTTCACCAGAACCTGGGTTCACCAGAACCTGGGTTCACCAGAACCTGGGTTCACCAGAACTTGGGCTCATCAGAACCTGGGTTCATCAGAACCTGGGTTCACCAGAACCTGGGTTCACCAGAACCTGGGTTCACCAGAACCTGGGTTCATCAGAACCTGGGTTCACCAGAACCTGGGTTCATCAGAACCTGGGTTCATCAGAACCTGGGTTCATCAGAACCTGGGTTCACCAGAACCTGGGTTCACCAGAACCTGGGTTCACCAGAACCTGGGTTCATCAGAACCTGGGTTCATCAGAACCTGGGTTCACCAGAACTTGGGTTCACCAGAACCTGGGTTCACCAGAACCTGGGTTCACCAGAACCTGGGTTCACCAGAACCTGGGTTCATCAGAACCTGGGTTCATCAGAACCTGGGTTCACCAGAACTTGGGTTCATCAGAACCTGGGTTCATCAGAACCTGGGTTCACCAGAACCTGGGTTCACTAGAACCACACTCAGTTGTGCAACAAGACCCAGTGTAAAAACTTACTCCAGTTTAAATCTAAAATGTTTTTAATGGCAGAGTAAAAAAAAATACAGTTAACCTTGCCAGGAG
>NW_027195335.1:0-125000 GCF_038502225.1 Cherax quadricarinatus | reverse complement strand
TTTTAATCTCACTCCAAATTTTTTCCTTATTCTCAGCAAAATTTGTTGATAACGCCTCACACACTCTCATTTCTTCTCCTCTTACATTCTTTCACCACTGTCTTAACCTCTCTTTTTCAATCCATATACTTATCATTCCTTATATCACTTCTACTTTTCAAAAAACCTCTCATATGTTAACTTTTCCTCTCTTTACCGCATCATTCAACGAATCGCTCTTCATCTTCCCTTCCTCATCCACTTTCCTGTAGCCACAATCTACTGCTGAACAGTGTAACATCACATTCTTAGATCGATACCACACCTCTTCAATCTCATTGCTTATACTCTAACTTGCCCATGTATCTTCTAACAGTTGTTTATATCTTACCCTAACTGCCTTTTCCTTTAGTTTATAAAGCTTCACCTCTCTCTTACTTGTTGATGCCTTTCTCCTTGTATCCCATCATTTTTTTACTCTCACTGTAGCTTTAACTAAAAAATGAACTGATATATCTATGGCCCCTCTATAAACGTGCACATTCAGAAGCCTACCGATCAGTCTTTTATATACCAATTCATAATGAAACATAGTCATTATGCCCTATATCATATATATCCTTTTTTTTCTTAAAATATGTATTACTTATTACCAAGCTCCTTTCTATTTAAAGTTTGCTCAAAGGCCCCTATTATCATTTACACCCGACACCCCAAACTTTCCTACCACACCCTCTATAAACGTTTCTCCCACTTTAGCATTCATGTTCGCTATCACTATTACTATTACTCACTATTACACTCACTTAACATCTCCCAAAATCTCTTTCCATCCTCTACACTCCTCTCTTCTCTAGGTGCATAAACGTTACATATTCAAATCTTACAGTATGATATAGCAGAACGTAAACACAGTCTCCCTCTTTGCGCTGGAAATTGCAACATATGGGCGTGATGTTGGTATTTTGACTTTGTATTTTCAAATGCCTTCCAACATTATTCTTATTGTTTTTGCACAATAAATGATTCACCATAGTAATGAACAAGGTTAAATACATCGTTAGAATTTCATTATATTTATTAAACATTACAAAATATGGATTCTACATAATTATGTGGTAAATAAAAAGTGAATAATATTGTTATAGGAATTTCATTAAGTAAAAATACTAAATAATTCTCCATTTCCCTTTTTCCATTTCAAATGTTTGAGACAAATCCTTCTTTAGTATGTAAAATCATTAAGTTCTAGTGGTATGAGCTTGTTAATATTCTTAGTTCCCATCTCTGACTTCAACACTACCTGCTCACTCTTTCTACTTGCTTTATACTACGAATAATCCCGCAGGAAAAGTTGAAAAGTTTATTTAACTAACTAATGGATTAATATTCAACATTTTATAAATCCCTACGTTTCAAAGAAAAAAAGTGGGACTCAGTATCACTGAATAAAAGCGTTACATTGTCACCGTAACGTGGCTTCAAGATCTTATTACGATGGAAGTAATTTTTTCTATACAGTCTCAAGAATCTAAATACCCAGGCAGAGGAGATGGTTAACTAGTAGCTTTTCTTGAAGGTGGAAATGACTGTCTTGACCTAATTGTATTATCTTTTTAAAGGGGATCTGCAGTAGTGTTACTAATTTCCTTGTATTTAGAAGTTTTACAGTACTTACCAATATTAAGCAAGATATAATGAACACTAGTACACGAAGAAAGGTCTGTTGTACCTGGCCGTATATAAACTCCAGACAAGGAACAATCCTCAGGAAAATAGGGTAAAAGGCAAACAGAAAAGGTACTTTATGTGTACCCATATATTACGTTCAACAATATTTACAATATGTACAAAGTACAAAAAAGCAATAAACTATTAATGGGTGAGAGTAAAGCTAGTTCATTTACTGAGCGTGGTTTTTCACTTCATACAAAATAAACCAGTATGCGTACTCGACCAGACTAAGTGCGAGTCTGCTCCCTGACCAGGTGTGGAAACAACGTTAATTTGACTAGGTGCAAGCTTTCACACAAATGGGTGACGTATAAGCCTGACAGCGAAGCAAAACAGCCAGGGGCTCTCAGCAGCTACTCCGACCTAACTGCCAGTTTGGCTTGTTTGCAAGAGAAGACAAGACGTGAGTGTTCGATGATCTCCAAACAAATTATAACGCCACCCTAAGCCACCAGAGCACTCTTATGATTGGGGGTTATAGCATCCCATAGATGGGTAGCATGGCACCATGGAAAAAGAACAAAATAAATTGGCTAATAGGACTGCCATTGATCTCATACCATTTTACCTAGCTGGTAGTGTTCGACATGATAATAAAATTTAAGCACCTTTGGCAAATATCTTATTTTAAAGGCTAAGTCTCAGCTCCAGGGAAAGACGGTAGATGACAGGGTTAACAAAGATCCTAGACACTTGGAAATTGTAGCAATATGCTTCCTCATTACAAAAGCTTAATGTGTGCTGTACCAAGCTTGAAAGTATATAAACAACACAATACAGGGAAGAAATAAGTGCTGAAAGCTACCCATCACCCTACCCCTAACCAGATATACAATAGATACACGTATGTAATAAATATAGCTTAAGTAATCTGGCAATCCCTGGAGAGTGAGTCCGCCTGCGTGTTGGCCTCTCACGAGATCTGGTTGATCGTGGTGGTGTAGAGTTGAAGTCTTAAGGCACATCGCATGAGACGAGTGTTTTTATTCCTCATGGAGCTCAGTAATGTCAGAGGATGACAGGTATGTTGAAAAGCTCTAGTGTTAACATTATTGGAGTAGGCCCTTTGGTGTTGCTTTAATTTGGCCTAAATATAGAAGACAGGATGGAGAACTTCCCAGAGGCTTGACAAAGCTGTGACAATTCCCTGGTCACAGGCATCCACCTGCATTAAAGACGGACTTGATTAATCTGGTGATAACAGTACAGGAACTGTGCCCAGCTACCTTTTTGTCTTTCTAAAGGACTCTCGCCCCTTAGCTTATCACTTAAACAGAACGTTCTTACTGGTAAGGGTGGTTAAACAGACCACAATGTTGAAAAATTTGCGTAGTATTTGCGATAAAGCCTACTCTTCAAAAAAATTTTTTAATATTTTTTTTTTAGCCATGAGGTCTAGAAAATTCTTGATGGCCAGAAGCCTAACCTTCCTAGAAATCTATGAATGGATTTTTTTTTATCCTGGAAGCGTAGATAATTCTGAGTGACTATAATATTAACTGTCTTAGTTGTTATTTTTCCCCTCTGCCTCTATGTGGCCTTAAAAGGTGACTGGAATGTAACCTGAGGATGATATTAACATTCATGGAGTATGTGTGATGAATAGTTTGAAAAAACCGACAAGTTGAAGATTGAGACACTTATGCAACATATGGGAATCTTTGTTCAGGAAACGTTTCGCCACACAGTGGCTTCATCAGTCCAATACAAAGCAGAAGGTACATTCTACAAGATTGATGGACTGAACACATCGACTCCAGGCTGAGGGACTGATTAACTCAAACTCCTCCTCTCCTTACACCTTCTGCTTTGTATTGGACTGATGAAGCCACTGTGTGGCGAAACGTTTCCTGAATAAAGATTCCCATACGTTACATAAGTGTCTCAATCTTCATTCATAGAGTACACTGCCTGAACCTATCAAAAATGATCTACGTTGAGAAATATGTTCGTCCATGGTATCAAACTACGACTATATTATTCAGGTATGTCCGAGTGCCTCCTAGTCCTTTTATGGCCAGACGGATCAATTTTTGGAATATTTTGCGGATGCCGAGGTGGGTTACGGTATATTGGTAATACCCTACTGGAATTATTAAGGCAGAGAATTTTTGGCTCTTGATGAAGTCTAATTTGGAGACTTTAACCACGAGGTGTAAGCCATCGTCCATATGGTACAATGGGTAAGCATCTGGCAATGTTATTTGATTCACCTTCCTGTAGTCAGTACACATCCAAAATCCGCTATCTGGTTTCTTTGTATGGATGTAGGGTAAGTCCCAAGGACTTCAAGATTCTACTAATAACCTTTGCTCCAGTAGGAAATTAATCTTTGGTAATAATCTCTACTTCTTGGATTAACTCTCTAGGGAGAAAATTTAACAGGTTCAGATGTACGCACATCTATGTCTTGAAATACAAGATTGAATACTTTAGGTACATCCGAAATATGTAGGAACAAAACGGCAGAATGATAGTGACATCAGCCATTTGTGCTTCCGTGAGTCCGAACATAAGGGGACGTGGGTTCTTTAAGTTGACCCGAGCTATGCAGTCTTATTGTTCTCCACTGACTTCTTGCAAGGCGTCAGGCTCATCGTCACGGTGTGTAGGAACAGAGGACTGTCATCACTGGGGCGTAAGGTTGTTAAAAAAACTTAAGCTTGTCAAGAAGTTAATGGTCAAAGTTGGACCAAAACGTCATCGTAAGTATCTTTCTCCTATGTGCGGGTTATTTGTGTATAATTAAGATTTTATTTTTTCTCTACCCGCATAGTGTCAGTAAGCCTTACTCTCAAAATGTGACCAGAAAAAGTTTAAATGCCTTGTCATTCCTCTGTTTTATGTTGTCTTGAGCTTCCTTAAGCTTATCCTGAGCTAACTGATGTATTAGATGCAGTCTGGCCTTGGAATTCTATGGAGAATATTCATCTCCCAGCCAGATTTTTTGAGCACTGAGACCCTCTTACATAAGGCCAAACATCAGCTAGAAACTAGTGTACTCAGAAGACTCCTGCACGTTCTCTCTTACAGTGAACTGAATCAAAGGCTAAAACTCTTCTCGGTCAAATGAGAAAATGCAGCTATAAGTTTGCATAATTATTTTAATAGTTTAATGGAATGTCTCCGGTGCCATTTTTGATTGAGAATAATAAGCTGCTAAGAAGGATTGTTTAATGTCTAAGTGACTTAAAGTCTCTTGTAAAATTGGCAGTAAAATTAGTACCATGATCACGTTGAATAGTTTGCGGTATTCCCATCTAGGATAAAAGAAAGTTGTCTAACAAAATTAAGTACACTAAGTGTCTAATATTTCAGGCTCCAGCTGTCTTCCACCACTTGGTTAAGGTTTTTGACTTGATCCTAATACAACTGACACGATTACCCAGACTGACGAGTGTTCAGTCTTAATTCTCGTCCGTATTTGCCGGGATACATTAATACACACTAAGCACAGTAGCCTTCACAATGTCGTAATTAGAGAAGTCTCTTTTAACCTGGCTATAAGTGAATTATTGTACTTTACTATACAACGCTGTGTGAACAAATGTAGCACAGTGCTGGACCGGCCACTGCAGAGTTAGCACAGTGCTGGGCCGGCCACTGCAGAGTTAGCACAGTGCTGGACCGGCCACTGCAGAGTTAGCACAGTGCTAGACCGGCCACTGCAGAGTTAGCACAGTGCTGGACCGGCCACTGCAGAGTTAGCACAGTGCTGGACCGGCCTCTGCAGAGTTAGCACAGTGCTAGACCGGCCACTGCAGAGTTAGCACAGTGCTGGACCGGCCACTGCAGAGTTAGCACAGTGCTGGACCGGCCACTGCAGAGTTAGCACAGTGCTGGACCGGCCACTGCAGAGTTAGCACAGTGCTGGACCGGCCACTGCAGAGTTAGCACAGTGCTGGACCGGCCACTGCAGAGTTAGCACAGTGCTAGACCGGCCACTGCAGAGTTAGCACAGTGCTGGACCGGCCACTGCAGAGTTAGCACAGTGCTGGACCGGCCACTGCAGAGTTAGCACAGTGCTAGACCGGCCACTGCAGAGTTAGCACAGTGCTGGACCGGCCACTGCAGAGTTAGCACAGTGCTGGACCGGCCACTGCAGAGTTAGCACAGTGCTGGACCGGCCACTGCAGAGTTAGCACAGTGCTGGACCGGCCACTGCAGAGTTAGCACAGTGCTGGACCGGCCACTGCAGAGTTAGCACAGTGCTGGACCGGCCACTGCAGAGTTAGCACAGTGCTGGACCGGCCACTGCAGAGTTAGCACAGTGCTGGACCGGCCACTGCAGAGTTAGCACAGTGCTGGACCGGCCACTGCAGAGTTAGCACAGTGCTGGACCGGCCACTGCAGAGTCAGCACAGTGCTGGACCGGCCACTGCAGAGTTAGCACAGTGCTGGACCGGCCACTGCAGAGTTAGCACAGTGCTGGACCGGCCACTGCAGAGTTAGCACAGTGCTGGACCGGCCACTGCAGAGTTAGCACAGTGCTGGACCGGCCACTGCAGAGTTAGCACAGTGCTGGACCGGCCACTGCAGAGTTAGCACAGTGCTAGACCGGCCACTGCAGAGTTAGCACAGTGCTGGACCGGCCACTGCAGAGTTAGCACAGTGCTGGACCGGCCACTGCAGAGTTAGCACAGTGCTAGACCGGCCACTGCAGAGTTAGCACAGTGCTGGACCGGCCACTGCAGAGTTAGCACAGTGCTGGACCGGCCACTGCAGAGTTAGCACAGTGCTAGACCGGCCACTGCAGAGTTAGCACAGTGCTGGACCGGCCACTGCAGAGTTAGCACAGTGCTGGACCGGCCACTGCAGAGTTAGCACAGTGCTGGACCGGCCACTGCAGAGTTAGCACAGTGCTGGACCGGCCACTGCAGAGTTAGCACAGTGCTGGACTGGCCACTGCAGAGTTAGCACAGTGCTAGACTGGCCACTGCAGAGTTAGCACAGTGCTGGACCGGCCACTGCAGAGTTAGCACAGTGCTGGACCGGCCACTGCAGAGTTAGCACAGTGCTAGACCGGCCACTGCAGAGTTAGCACAGTGCTGGACCGGCCACTGCAGAGTTAGCACAGTGCTGGACCGGCCACTGCAGAGTTAGCACAGTGCTGGACCGGCCACTGCAGAGTTAGCACAGTGCTGGACCGGCCACTGCAGAGTTAGCACAGTGCTGGACCGGCCACTGCAGAGTTAGCACAGTGCTGGACCGGCCACTGCAGAGTTAGCACAGTGCTGGACCGGCCACTGCAGAGTTAGCACAGTGCTGGACCGGCCACTGCAGAGTTAGCACAGTGCTGGACCGGCCACTGCAGAGTCAGCACAGTGCTGGACCGGCCACTGCAGAGTTAGCACAGTGCTGGACCGGCCACTGCAGAGTTCCACCATAATTATCAGATGCTTCAAAAACTTGCTCAAGCTGTGATTCAGAAAAATGTCGTACCAAGGACACTGACTTTTGCACATGAAAATATTCATCACAGGTAAAATGATATTTGTCTACCCTTTTTTTCTCTGTCATATTCATCGTTAACAAATTCACTTTGTTTCCTTGTCTGTTCAAACATAGATGTCTCAAATCCAAGTGTCAACGAAACAGAGTGAATATGAGATAAACCTGGTGAACCGACATTTGTCCCTGCGACTGGCTGATAAGTATTCAAAAGTAATATCAGCAGCATTACGAGCAAGACAACGGTGTGGGGAGTGAAGACTAAGACGAGATCCCTCACCAGCAGACACACCATATTGAGAAGCCGTGTTGGAAGAATAAGAATTACCTCATGAAGCTGTGCAGTTGTTTCAGTACGACAATATTCAACGCCAGTAGAGCAAAGAATATACCGGCAGCGCTGTAATGATTGGCTGGACAAGGACTGCATATGTGTATGCCGTCACCATATGCCTAACATAGGTAGGTGGCATCACCCAGCTGTCACTAAGAGTAACAAACTACACCTGCTAATAATATGTTCGCTACATACATCAGAAACACAGTATAACAGCAATGTAAATGATAAAACTTAATGTAACATAGAGAGGCACCCATATTTCGAACATAGTTATACGAAGGCCGGCCGGCGTATCTGGACATAAATCAAGTCTCCAGACAAGGAACAATCCTGAAGGAAATACCAAGCAAACAGAAAAATTAGTGTTTGAGTAGTCATATATTCTCTCCACAAATATGGACAAAATGCTATATAGCAACAAGATGTTGATGAGCAAGAGAGCAAAACTAGTTCACTCACTGTGATTGGCTTTTCACTTCATCCTCCAGCAGCCTCAGTAAGAGCTGCCTCTAGCCAGGTGTGGAAGCAACATCAATTAAGTAAAATGTAACCAAACTGTTTGACGTATAGACCTGACATTAAATCAGGGTAGCCGAATCTCATTTGTAGCTACTATGACCCAGCTGCTAGTGTGGCTGGTACAGAGGGAATGCAAGCAGTGAGGGTGTGATCAACACCCAATATATTGTAATGCAACCAGCTCACGTCACACAAGTATTTCCGATTAATACAGCTCAATTTAGTTTTAATAAAACTTTCTAAAAATATTGATTGTTTAGATGCACATCATGATGCAACCTTTCAAATTCTTCCCCCAAGTCCATCAAAAGCTGAAGTAAATTCAAGCTCACTAAGTAATGTTACACTGGAAGATGAAAAGCTATCAACTTGTTAGCGGTTTCTGCAACTTTGCAACTTTCTGATTCAATTATAGTTTTACACTGGAATGAAACCATATCTTCAGTAAAATTTGCTTGTGAAAGGAGGAGGGGAATTTCATCCATATATCTTGCTACGTCAGCGTTTACACATTCTGTTCACCCTACATTTCCTTGGCACCAGATATTAGCTATACACATATTTTCCTTCAGGACTTTTATTGCGTATTCCCTTCTGAGGAAAAGTTTTAACTATAGCAATGGCGTTTAAACTATTAAGATCAAGATTCGTTATATGTGTACCTAACCCTTTCTCAAAATGAAGGCTCACTAATGGATTATCCGCTTAAGTAAATTGCCTCACCAGTTCTATGGGCATATTACGTTTTGAAAAGATCATTCAATTCTTGTGAATGAGTCGTATCCCGTTTAACCCTTTATTTGAGCAGGAAATCACCCCAAATGAAGGAGGGCAAAGAGTCTTAGCTACCTATAACTTATCTGCAGATCTCAATATTTCCAATAATACTATAAAAACATCGACTACTAATTAAACGTCTAAGTTCAAGAAAAACGTTAAACAATCATGTCTTTGTGGGGCTACACTGAGTATTCAACAATTTATTCGACGTTTATCACACACACACATTGGCATGCCCTCTCAAACAGTTAACTGGTAATTCAGAATGGAGAAGTTCTAGCTCCCAGTTATGTTATTAACTGTGCAGTTCAGTCAAACAGTAACGTGAGAGTTAGTCTCCTTAGCTGAGGTGTGCTGTTGCTGAACACTCTCATAATTAATAAACTTGTCAAAGGGCAATGCAGTTGTACGAGTTTCAGCTCTGTCTGTCAAAACTGGACGATAATGTTGCCCAGTGTTTACGTGGCTAGTTTTCCAAGACATCAAACTAACTTTCAAACAACATAGGGAACCATGGAGGCGGCTTTCTGCACATTAAATGTATTTTGAATTATGTTATAAGGATGAACAGTTTCTCCTGGGATATTTATAATGTGTATTCCACAATGTTTTATCTTTTATTCATTTATATTTAATGTTATGAAAAATTTATTTAGCCGTAAGGAAATTATGCGATTAACTTCTGTTATCCCAGTGGTTTCCTGTTATAGTAACTCAGTTATCATAATGATGTTGTATCATGTTGTAGTAACTCAGTTATCATAATGATGTTGTATCATAGTGTAGTAACTCAGTTATCATAATGATGTTGTATCATATTGTAGTAACTCAGTTATCATAATGATGTTGTATCATATTGTAGTAACTCAGTTATCATAATGATGTTGTATCATATTGTAGTAACTCAGTTATCATAATGATGTTGTATCATATTGTAGTAACTCAGTTATCATAATGATGTTGTATCATATTGTAGTAACTCAGTTATCATAATGATGTTGTATCATATTGTAGTAACTCAGTTATCATAATGATGTTGTATCATGTTACTTTAACCGAGTTAACATGATGAGGTTATAGAATGTAGTCTGGGATAATTTTGCTTACAAATGTGCTAATTTTTTTATCTTTGTTACATTATTGTCCACTTGTGTTATCCAGCAGGTAGTAATGTTATCCAGCAGGTAGTAATGTTATCCAGCAGGCAGTAATGTTATCCAGCAGGTAGTAATGTTATCCAGCAGGCAGTAATGTTATCCAGCAGGCAGTAATGTTATCCAGCAGGTAGTAATGTTATCCAGCAGGCAGTAATGTTATCCAGCAGGTAGTAATGTTATCCAGCAGGTAGTAATGTTATCCAGCAGGTAGTAATGTTATCCAGCAGGCAGTAATGTTATCCAGCAGGCAGTAATGTTATCCAGCAGGTAGTAATGTCAGGTAGTAATCTTATCCAGCAGGCAGTAATGTTATCCAGCAGGCAGTAATGTTATCCAGCAGGTAGTAATGTTATCCAGCAGGTAGTAATGTTATCCAGCAGGTAGTAATGTTATCCAGCAGGCAGTAATGTTATCCAGCAGGCAGTAATGTTATCCAGCAGGTAGTAATGTTATCCAGCAGGTAGTAATGTTATCCAGCAGGCAGTAATGTTATCCAGCAGGCAGTAATGTTATCCAGCAGGTAGTAATGTTATCCAGCAGGTAGTAATGTTATCCAGCAGGTAGTAATGTTATCCAGCAGGTAGTAATGTTATCCAGCAGGCAGTAATGTTATCCAGCAGGCAGTAATGTTATCCAGCAGGCAGTAATGTTATCCAGCAGGTAGTAATGTTATCCAGTAGGCAGTAATGTTATCCAGCAGGCAGTAATGTTATCCAGCAGGTAGTAATGTTATCCAGCAGGCAGTAATGTTATCCAGCAGGCAGTAATGTTATCCAGCAGGCAGTAATGTTATCCAGCAGGCAGTAATGTTATCCAGCAGGCAGTAATGTTATCCAGCAGGTAGTAATGTTATCCAGCAGGCAGTAATGTTATCCAGCAGGCAGTAATGTTATCCAGCAGGCAGTAATGTTATCCAGCAGGCAGTAATGTTATCCAGCAGGCAGTAATGTTATCCAGCAGGCAGTAATGTTATCCAGCAGGCAGTAATGTTATCCAGCAGGCAGTAATGTTATCCAGCAGGTAGTAATGTTATCCAGCAGGCAGTAATGTTATCCAGCAGGTAGTAATGTTATCCAGCAGGTAGTAATGTTATCCAGCAGGCAGTAATGTTATCCAGCAGGTAGTAATGTTATCCAGCAGGTAGTAATGTTATCCAGCAGGCAGTAATGTTATCCAGCAGGTAGTAATGTTATCCAGCAGGCAGTAATGTTATCCAGCAGGCAGTAATGTTATCCAGCAGGCAGTAATGTTATCCAGCAGGTAGTAATGTTATCCAGCAGGCAGTAATGTTATCCAGCAGGCAGTAATGTTATCCAGCAGGCAGTAATGTTATCCAGCAGGTAGTAATGTTATCCAGCAGGTAGTAATGTTATCCAGCAGGCAGTAATGTTATCCAGCAGGCAGTAATGTTATCCAGCAGGCAGTAATGTTATCCAGCAGGTAGTAATGTTATCCAGCAGGTAGTAATGTTATCCAGCAGGCAGTAATGTTATCCAGCAGGTAGTAATGTTATCCAGCAGGCAGTAATGTTATCCAGCAGGCAGTAATGTTATCCAGCAGGCAGTAATGTTATCCAGCAGGTAGTAATGTTATCCAGCAGGTAGTAATGTTATCCAGCAGGCAGTAATGTTATCCAGCAGGTAGTAATGTTATCCAGCAGGCAGTAATGTTATCCAGCAGGCAGTAATGTTATCCAGCAGGCAGTAATGTTATCCAGCAGGCAGTAATGTTATCCAGCAGGCAGTAATGTTATCCAGCAGGCAGTAATGTTATCCAGCAGGCAGTAATGTTATCCAGCAGGTAGTAATGTTATCCAGCAGGTAGTAATGTTATCCAGCAGGCAGTAATGTTATCCAGCAGGTAGTAATGTTATCCAGCAGGTAGTAATGTTATCCAGCAGGCAGTAATGTTATCCAGGTATCCAGTAATGTTATCCAGCAGGCAGTAATGTTATCCAGCAGGCAGTAATGTTATCCAGCAGGTAGTAATGTTATCCAGCAGGCAGTAATGTTATCCAGCAGGTAGTAATGTTATCCAGCAGGTAGTAATGTTATCCAGCAGGTAGTAATGTTATCCAGCAGGCAGTAATGTTATCCAGCAGGCAGTAATGTTATCCAGCAGGCAGTAATGTTATCCAGCAGGTAGTAATGTTATCCAGCAGGCAGTAATGTTATCCAGCAGGCAGTAATGTTATCCAGCAGGTAGTAATGTTATCCAGCAGGCAGTAATGTTATCCAGCAGGCAGTAATGTTATCCAGCAGGTAGTAATGTTATCCAGCAGGTAGTAATGTTATCCAGCAGGCAGTAATGTTATCCAGCAGGTAGTAATGTTATCCAGCAGGTAGTAATGTTATCCAGCAGGCAGTAATGTTATCCAGCAGGTAGTAATGTTATCCAGCAGGTAGTAATGTTATCCAGCAGGTAGTAATGTTATCCAGCAGGCCAGTAGGCAGTAATGTTATCCAGCAGGTTATCCAGTAATGTTATCCAGCAGTAATGTTATCCAGCAGTTATCCAGCAGGCAGTAATGTTATCCAG
Organism: Cherax quadricarinatus; assembly: GCF_038502225.1. Classification (NCBI taxonomy): domain Eukaryota; kingdom Metazoa; phylum Arthropoda; class Malacostraca; order Decapoda; family Parastacidae; genus Cherax; species Cherax quadricarinatus. The sequence goes on along the minus strand of NW_027195335.1, from coordinate 112,502 downwards.
CAGGCAGTAATGTTATCCAGCAGGCAGTAATGTTATCCAGCAGGCAGTAATGTTATCCAGCAGGTAACAATGTTATCCAGCATGTAGTAATGTTATCCAGCAGGCAGTAATGTTATCCAGCAGGTAGTAATGTTATCCAGCAGGTAGTAATGTTATCCAGCAGGCAGTAATGTTATCCAGCAGGCAGTAAGGTTATCCAGCAGGTAGTAATATAAACCAGCAGGCAGTAATGTTATCCAGCAGGCAGTAATGTTATCCAGCAGGTAGTAATGTTATCCAGCAGGTAGTAATGTTATCCAGCAGGTAGTAATGTTATCCAGCAGGCAGTAATGTTATCCAGCAGGGAGTAATGTTATCCAGCAGGCAGTAATGTTATCCAGCAGGTAGTAAAGTTATCCAGCAGGCAGTAATGTTATCCAGCAGGCAGTAATGTTATCCAGCAGGTAGTAATGTTATCCAGCAGGCAGTAATGTTATCCAGCAGGCAGTAATGTTATCCAGCAGGTAGTAATGTTATCCAGCAGGTAGTAATGTTATCCAGCAGGTAGTAATGTTATCCAGCAGGTAGTAATGTTATCCAGCAGGTAGTAATGTTATCCAGCAGGCAGTAATGTTATCCAGCAGGCAGTAATGTTATCCAGCAGGTAGTAATGTTATCCAGCAGGCAGTAATGTTATCCAGCAGGTAGTAATGTTATCCAGCAGGCAGTAATGTTATCCAGCAGGTAGTAATGTTATCCAGCAGGCAGTAATGTTATCCAGCAGGCAGTAATGTTATCCAGCAGGCAGTAATGTTATCCAGCAGGCAGTAATGTTATCCAGCAGGCAGTAATGTTATCCAGCAGGTAGTAATGTTATCCAGCAGGCAGTAATGTTATCCAGCAGGTAGTAATGTTATCCAGCAGGCAGTAATGTTATCCAGCAGGTAGTAATGTTATCCAGCAGGCAGTAATGTTATCCAGCAGGTAGTAATGTTATCCAGCAGGCAGTAATGTTATCCAGCAGGCAGTAATGTTATCCAGCAGGCAGTAATGTTATCCAGCAGGCAGTAATGTTATCCAGCAGGCAGTAATGTTATCCAGCAGGCAGTAATGTTATCCAGCAGGCAGTAATGTTATCCAGCAGGCAGTAATGTTATCCAGCAGGCAGTAATGTTATCCAGCAGGCAGTAATGTTATCCAGCAGGTAGTAATGTTATCCAGCAGGCAGTAATGTTATCCAGCAGGTAGTAATGTTATCCAGTAGGCAGTAATGTTATCCAGCAGGCAGTAATGTTATCCAGCAGGCAGTAATGTTATCCAGCAGGCAGTAATGTTATCCAGCAGGCAGTAATGTTATCCAGCAGGCAGTAATGTTATCCAGCAGGCAGTAATGTTATCCAGCAGGCAGTAATGTTATCCAGCAGGCAGTAATGTTATCCAGCAGGCAGTAATGTTATCCAGCAGGCAGTAATGTTATCCAGCAGGTAGTAATGTTATCCAGTAGGCAGTAATGTTATCCAGCAGGCAGTAATGTTATCCAGCAGGCAGTAATGTTATCCAGCAGGCAGTAATGTTATCCAGCAGGTAGTAATGTTATCCAGTAGGCAGTAATGTTATCCAGCAGGCAGTAATGTTATCCAGCAGGCAGTAATGTTATCCAGCAGGCAGTAATGTTATCCAGCAGGTAGTAATGTTATCCAGTAGGCAGTAATGTTATCCAGCAGGCAGTAATGTTATCCAGCAGGCAGTAATGTTATCCAGCAGGCAGTAATGTTATCCAGCAGGTAGTAATGTTATCCAGTAGGCAGTAATGTTATCCAGCAGGCAGTAATGTTATCCAGCAGGCAGTAATGTTATCCAGCAGGCAGTAATGTTATCCAGTAGGCAGTAATGTTATCCAGTAGGCAGTAATGTTATCCAGCAGGCAGTAATGTTATCCAGCAGGCAGTAATGTTATCCAGCAGGCAGTAATGTTATCCAGCAGGCAGTAATGTTATCCAGTAGGCAGTAATGTTATCCAGCAGGCAGTAATGTTATCCAGCAGGCAGTAATGTTATCCAGCAGGCAGTAATGTTATCCAGCAGGCAGTAATGTTATCCAGCAGGCAGTAATGTTATCCAGCAGGCAGTAATGTTATCCAGCAGGCAGTAATGTTATCCAGCAGGCAGTAATGTTATCCAGCAGGCAGTAATGTTATCCAGCAGGCAGTAATGTTATCCAGCAGGCAGTAATGTTATCCAGCAGGCAGTAATGTTATCCAGCAGGCAGTAATGTTATCCAGCAGGCAGTAATGTTATCCAGCAGGCAGTAATGTTATCCAGCAGGCAGTAATGTTATCCAGCAGGCAGTAATGTTATCCAGCAGGCAGTAATGTTATCCAGCAGGCAGTAATGTTATCCAGCAGGCAGTAATGTTATCCAGCAGGCAGTAATGTTATCCAGCAGGCAGTAATGTTATCCAGCAGGCAGTAATGTTATCCAGCAGGCAGTAATGTTATCCAGCAGGCAGTAATGTTATCCAGCAGGCAGTAATGTTATCCAGCAGGCAGGTGTGTTATCCAGCAGGCAGTAATGTTATCCAGCAGGCACTAATGTTATCCAGCAGGCAGTAATGTTATCCAGCAGGCAGTAATGTTATCCAGCAGGCAGTAATGTTATCCAGCAGGCAGTAATGTTATCCAGCAGGCAGTAATGTTATCCAGCAGGCAGTAATGTTATCCAGCAGGTAGTAATGTTATCCAGCAGGCAGTAATGTTATCCAGCAGGCAGTAATGTTATCCAGCAGGCAGTAATGTTATCCAGTAGGCAGTAATGTTATCCAGCAGGCAGTAATGTTATCCAGCAGGTAGTAATGTTAATGTTATCCAGCAGGCAGTAGTAATGTTATCCAGCAGGCAGTAATGTTATCCAGCAGGCAGTAATGTTATCCAGCAGGCAGTAATGTTATCCAGCAGGAGGTAATGTTATCCAGCAGGCAGTAATGTTATCCAGCAGGCAGTAATGTTATCCAGCAGGCAGTAATGTTATCCAGCAGGCAGTAATGTTATCCAGCAGGCAGTAATGTTATCCAGCAGGCAGTAATGTTATCCAGCAGGTAGTAATGTTATCCAGCAGGCAGTAATGTTATCCAGCAGGCAGTAATGTTATCCAGCAGGCAGTAATGTTATCCAGCAGGCAGTAATGTTATCCATACATCGTTAGCCATTTGTGTTAATGTAATCCAGCAGGCAGTAATGTTATCCAGCAGGCAGTAATGTTATCCAGCAGGCAGTAATGCTGCCAAGCATGCGGTATTGTATTATACATTGTTAGCCACTTGTATTATCCAGCAGTCAGTAATGTAGTATACATACACAATAATAATATTAAGACATTAGTAATTAATGTTAAACAATAAGACAGTGTTGACAAAGGTGTGAAATTGTTCACATGTAAACAATGTCTGGAGAAAGTATTTGTGAAAGAAACAGAAAGAAGTCTGAGCTAGCATGAGTATGAACACAAATGAGATGTTATAAAGTGTAAAACAAACATTGTTGTGTTCTGTGATATACATCATTGTGCTCATTATAGAGATGTCAATAAATTAAAATTGCTTTTCAAATCTAATAAGGAAATAAAGACACACATTGTTTATTCTGACACTGCTTCAACGCTTGTAAATTATTATTTAACTAAGTGGCATTTAAATTTTAACACAATAATTCGTTTTCAAATCATTAATTATCACTGCATGAGGCTTGGCAATAGAGTTGTTAATGATGATATGAAAAATGGATGGCAGCTATTATGGTCATAACAGTGGAGGTCAGGTGAGAAACAATGAAGGTCAGAACACTGGAAGTACCTCAGAATACATCACAACATAATAACAGTATCAGACATATTAACGAAGAGCCATACTGGCCAGGTTGCAGCAGCCACCACAAGAGTCGTACTGGCCAGGTTGCAGCAGCCACCACAAGAGTCGTACTGGCCAGGTTGCAGCAGCCACCACAAGAGTCGTACTGGCCAGGTTGCAGCAGCCACCACAAGAGTCGTACTGGCCAGGTTGCAGCAGCCACCACAAGAGTCGTACTGGCCAGGTTGCAGCAGCCACCACAAGAGTCGTACTGGCCAGGTTGCAGCAGCCACCACAAGAGTCGTACTGGCCAGGTTGCAGCAGCCACCACAAGAGTCGTACTGGCCAGGTTGCAGCAGCCACCACAAGAGTCGTACTGGCCAGGTTGCAGCAGCCACCACAAGAGTCGTACTGGCCAGGTTGCAGCAGCCACCACAAGAGTCGTACTGGCCAGGTTGCAGCAGCCACCACAAGAGTCGTACTGGCCAGGTTGCAGCAGCCACCACAAGAGTCGTACTGGCCAGGTTGCAGCAGCCACCACAAGAGTCGTACTGGCCAGGTTGCAGCAGCCACCACAAGAGTCGTACTGGCCAGGTTGCAGCAGCCCCCACACGAGGCGTACTGGCAAGGTTGCAGCACCACAAGAGTCCACAGCACCAAGAGTCGTACTGGCCAGGTTGCAGCAGCCACCACAAGAGTCGTACTGGCCAGGTTGCAGCAGCCACACCAAGAGTCGTACTGGCCAGGTTGCAGCAGCCACACCAAGAGTCGTACTGGCCAGGTTGCAGCAGCCACCACAAGAGTCGTACTGGCCAGGTTGCAGCAGAGTCGTACTGGCCAGGTTGCAGCAGCATACACAAGAGTCGTAGTGGCCAGGTTGCAGCCAGCAAGAGTCACCACAAGAGTCGTACTGGCCAGGTTGCAGCAGCCACCACAAGAGTCGTACTGGCCAGGTTGCAGCAGCACAAGCCACCACAAGAGTCGTACTGGCCAGGTTGCAGCAGCCACCACAAGAGTCGTACTGACCAGGTTGCAGCAGCCACCACAAGAGTCGTACTGGCCAGGTTGCAGCAGCCACCACAAGAGTCGTACTGGCCAGGTTGCAGCAGCCACCACAAGAGTCTTACTGGCCAGGTTGCAGCAGCCACCACAAGAGTCGTACTGGCCAGGTTGCAGCAGCCACCACAAGAGTCGTACTGGCCAGGTTGCAGCAGCCACCACAAGAGTCGTACTGGCCAGGTTGCAGCAGCCACCACAAGAGTCGTACTGGCCAGGTTGCAGCAGCCACCACAAGAGTCGTACTGGCCAGGTTGCAGCAGCCACCACAAGAGTCGTACTGGCCAGGTTGCAGCAGCCACCACAAGAGTCGTACTGGCCAGGTTGCAGCAGCCACCACAAGAGTCGTACTGGCCAGGTTGCAGCAGCCACCACAAGAGTCGTACTGGCCAGGTTGCAGCAGCCACCACAAGAGTCGTACTGGCCAGGTTGCAGCAGCCACCACAAGAGTCGTACTGGCCAGGTTGCAGCAGCCACCACAAGAGTCGTACTGGCCAGGTTGCAGCAGCCACCACAAGAGTCGTACTGGCCAGGTTGCAGCAGAGTCGTACTGGCCAGGTTGCAGCAGCCACCACAAGAGTCGTACTGGCCAGGTTGCAGCAGCCACCACAAGAGTCGTACTGGCCAGGTTGCAGCAGCCACCACAAGAGTCGTACTGGCCAGGTTGCAGCAGCCACCACAAGAGTCGTACTGGCCAGGTTGCAGCAGCCACCACAAGAGTCGTACTGGCCAGGTTGCAGCAGCCACCACAAGAGTCGTACTGGCCAGGTTGCAGCAGCCACCACAAGAGTCGTACTGGCCAGGTTGCAGCAGCCACCACAAGAGTCGTACTGGCCAGGTTGCAGCAGCCACCACAAGAGTCGTACTGGCCAGGTTGCAGCAGCCACCACAAGAGTCGTACTGGCCAGGTTGCAGCAGCCACCACAAGAGTCGTACTGGCCAGGTTGCAGCAGCCACCACAAGAGTCGTACTGGCCAGGTTGCAGCAGCCACCACAAGAGTCGTACTGGCCAGGTTGCAGCAGCCACCACAAGAGTCGTACTGGCCAGGTTGCAGCAGCCACCACAAGAGTCGTACTGGCCAGGTTGCAGCAGCCACCACAAGAGTCGTACTGGCCAGGTTGCAGCAGCCACCACAAGAGTCGTACTGGCCAGGTTGCAGCAGCCACCACAAGAGTCGTACTGGCCAGGTTGCAGCAGCCACCACAAGAGTCGTACTGGCCAGGTTGCAGCAGCCACCACAAGAGTCGTACTGGCCAGGTTGCAGCAGCCACCACAAGAGTCGTACTGGCCAGGTTGCAGCAGCCACCACAAGAGTCGTACTGGCCAGGTTGCAGCAGCCACCACAAGAGTCGTACTGGCCAGGTTGCAGCAGCCACCACAAGAGTCGTACTGGCCAGGTTGCAGCAGCCACCACAAGAGTCGTACTGGCCAGGTTGCAGCAGCCACCACAAGAGTCGTACTGGCCAGGTTGCAGCAGCCACCACAAGAGTCGTACTGGCCAGGTTGCAGCAGCCACCACAAGAGTCGTACTGGCCTGGTTGCAGCAGCCACCACAAGTCGTACTGGCCAGGTTGCAGCAGCCACCACAAGAGTCGTACTGCCCAGGTTGTCGTACTGGCAGCACCACAAGAGTCGTACTGGCCAGGTTGCAGCAGCCACCACAAGAGTCGTACTGGCCAGGTTGCAGCAGCCACCACAAGAGTCGTACTGGCCAGGTTGCAGCAGCCACCACAAGAGTCGTACTGGCCAGGTTGCAGCAGCCACCACAAGAGTCGTACTGGCCAGGTTGCAGCAGCCACCACAAGAGTCGTACTGGCCAGGTTGCAGCAGCCACCACAAGAGTCGTACTGGCCAGGTTGCAGCAGCCACCACAAGAGTCGTACTGGCCAGGTTGCAGCAGCCACCACAAGAGTCGTACTGGCCAGGTTGCAGCAGCCACCACAAGAGTCGTACTGGCCAGGTTGCAGCAGCCACCACAAGAGTCGTACTGGCCAGGTTGCAGCAGCCACCACAAGAGTCGTACTGGCCAGGTTGCAGCAGCCACCACAAGAGTCGTACTGGCCAGGTTGCAGCAGCCACCACAAGAGTCGTACTGGCCAGGTTGCAGCAGCCACCACAAGAGTCGTACTGGCCAGGTTGCAGCAGCCACCACAAGAGTCGTACTGGCCAGGTTGCAGCAGCCACCACAAGAGTCGTACTGGCCAGGTTGCAGCAGCCACCACAAGAGTCGTACTGGCCAGGTTGCAGCAGCCACCACAAGAGTCGTACTGGCCAGGTTGCAGCAGCCACCACAAAAGTCGTACTGGCCAGGTTGCAGCAGCCACCACAAGAGTCGTACTGGCCAGGTTGCAGCAGCCACCACAAAAGTCGTACTGGCCAGGTTGCAGCAGCCACCACAAAAGTCGTACTGGCCAGGTTGCAGCAGCCACCACAAAAGTCGTACTGGCCAGGTTGCAGCAGCCACCACAAAAGTCGTACTGGCCAGGTTGCAGCAGCCACCACAAGAGTCGTACTGGCCAGGTTGCAGCAGCCACCACAAGAGTCGTACTGGCCAGGTTGCAGCAGCCACCACAAGAGTCGTACTGGCCAGGTTGCAGCAGCCACCACAAGAGTCGTACTGGCCAGGTTGCAGCAGCCACCACAAGAGTCGTACTGGCCCGGCCGCAGCAGCCACCACAAGAGTCGTACTGGCCAGGTTGCAGCAGCCACCACAAAAGTCGTACTGGCCAGGTTGCAGCAGCCACCACAAGAGTCGTACTGGCCAGGTTGCAGCAGCCACCACAAGAGTCGTACTGGCCAGGTTCCAGCAGCCACCACGAGAGTCGTACTGGCCAGGTTGCAGCAGCCACCACAAGACTCGTACTGGCCAGGTTGCAGCAGCCACCACAAGAGTCGTACTGGCCAGGTTGCAGCAGCGTACTGGCCAGGTTGCAGCACCACCACAAGAGTCGTACTGGCCAGGTTGCAGCAGCCACCACAAGAGTCGTACTGGCCAGGTTGCAGCAGCCACCACACGAGTCGTACTGGCCAGGTTGCAGCAGCCACCACAAGAGTCGTACTGGCCAGGTTGCAGCAGCCACCACAAGAGTCGTACTGGCCAGGTTGCAGCAGCCACCACAAGAGTCGTACTGGCCAGGTTGCAGCAGCCACCACAAGAGTCGTACTGGCCAGGTTGCAGCAGCCACAACAAGAGTCGTACTGGCCAGGTTGCAGCAGCCACCACAAGAGTCGTACTGGCCAGGTTGCAGCAGCCACTACAAGAGTCGTACTGGCCAGGTTGCAGCAGCCACCACAAGAGTCGTACTGGCCAGGTTGCAGCAGCCACCACAAGAGTCGTACTGGCCAGGTTGCAGCAGCCACCACAAGAGTCGTACTGGCCAGGTTGCAGCCGCCACCACAACAGTCGTACTGGCCAGGTTGCAGCAGCCACCACAAAAGTCGTACTGGCCAGGTTGCAGCAGCCACCACAAGAGTCGTACTGGCCAGGTTGCAGCAGCCACCACAAGAGTCGTACTGGCCAGGTTGCAGCAGCCACCACAAGAGTCGTACTGGCCAGGTTGCAGCAGCCACCACAAGAGTCGTACTGGCCAGGTTGCAGCAGCCACCACAAGAGTCGTACTGGCCAGGTTGCAGCAGCCACCACAAGAGTCGTACTGGCCAGGTTGCAGCAGCCACCACAAGAGTCGTACTGGCCAGGTTGCAGCAGCCACCACAAGAGTCGTACTGGCCAGGTTGCAGCAGCCACCACAAGAGTCGTACTGGCCAGGTTGCAGCAGCCACCACAAGAGTCGTACTGGCCAGGTTGCAGCAGCCACCACAAGAGTCGTACTGGCCAGGTTGCAGCAGCCACCACAAGAGTCGTACTGGCCAGGTTGCAGCCAGCCACCACAAGAGTCGTACTGGCCAGGTTGCAGCAGTCACCACAAGAGTCGTACTGGCCAGGTTGCAGCAGCCACCACAAGAGTCGTACTGGCCAGGTTGCAGCAGCCACCACAAGAGTCGTACTGGCCAGGTTGCAGCAGCCACCACAAGAGTCGTACTGGCCAGGTTGCAGCAGCCACCACAAGAGTCGTACTGGCCAGGTTGCAGCAGCCACCACAAGAGTCGTACTGGCCAGGTTGCAGCAGCCACCACAAGAGTCGTACTGGCCAGGTTGCAGCAGCCACCACAAAAGTCGTACTGGCCAGGTTGCAGCAGCCACCACAAGAGTCGTACTGGCCAGGTTGCAGCAGCCACCACAAGAGTCGTACTGGCCAGGTTGCAGCAGCCACCACAAGAGTCGTACTGGCCAGGTTGCAGCAGCCACCACAAGAGTCGTACTGGCCAGGTTGCAGCAGCCACCACAAGAGTCGTACTGGCCAGGGTGCAGCAGCCACCACAAGAGTCGTACTGGCCAGGTTGCAGCAGCCACCACAAGAGTCGTACTGGCCAGGTTGCAGCAGCCACCACAAGAGTCGTACTGGCCAGGTTGCAGCAGCCACCACAAGAGTCGTACTGGCCAGGTTGCAGCAGCCACCACAAGAGTCGTACTGGCCAGGTTGCAGCAGCCACCACAAGAGTCGTACTGGCCAGGTTGCAGCAGCCACCACAAGAGTCGTACTGGCCAGGTTGCAGCAGCCACCACAAGAGTCGTACTGGCCAGGTTGCAGCAGCCACCACAAGAGTCGTACTGGCCAGGTTGCAGCAGCCACCACAAGAGTCGTACTGGCCAGGTTGCAGCAGCCACCACAAGAGTCGTACTGGCCAGGTTGCAGCAGCCACCACAAGAGTCGTACTGGCCAGGTTGCAGCAGCCACCACAAGAGTCGTACTGGCCAGGTTGCAGCAGCCACCACAAGAGTCGTACTGGCCAGGTTGCAGCAGCCACCACAAGAGTCGTACTGGCCAGGTTGCAGCAGCCACCACAAGAGTCGTACTGGCCAGGTTGCAGCAGCCACCACAAGAGTCGTACTGGCCAGGTTGCAGCAGCCACAAGAGTCGTACTGGCCAGGTTGCAGCAGCCACCACAAGAGTCGTACTGGCCAGGTTGCAGCAGCCACCACAAGAGTCGTACTGGCCAGGTTGCAGCAGCCACCACAAGAGTCGTACTGGCCAGGTTGCAGCAGCCACCACAAGAGTCGTACTGGCCAGGTTGCAGCAGCCACCACAAGAGTCGTACTGGCCAGGTTGCAGCAGCCACCACAAGAGTCGTACTGGCCAGGTTGCCAGGTTGCAGCAGGCCACCACAAGAGTCGTACTGGCCAGGTTGCAGCAGCCACCACAAGAGTCGTACTGGCCAGGTTGGTTGCAGGTTGCAGCCACCACAAGAGTCGTACTGGCCAGGTTGCAGCAGCCACCACAAGAGTCGTACTGGCCAGGTTGCAGCAGCCACCACAAGAGTCGTACTGGCCAGGTTGCAGCAGCCACCACAAGAGTCGTACTTACCAGGTTGCAGCAGCCACCACAAGAGTCATGGCCACCACAAGAGTCGTACTGGCCAGGTTGCAGCAGCCACCACAAGAGTCGTACTGGCCAGGTTGCAGCAGCCACCACAAGAGTCGTACTGACCAGGTTGCAGCAGCCACCACAAGAGTCGTACTGGCCAGGTTGCAGCAGCCACCACAAGAGTCGTACTGGCCAGGTTGCAGCAGCCACCACAAGAGTCGTACTGGCCAGGTTGCAGCAGCCACCACAAGAGTCGTACTGGCCAGGTTGCAGCAGCCACCACAAGAGTCGTACTGGCCAGGTTGCAGCAGCCACCACAAGAGTCGTACTGGCCAGGTTGCAGCAGCCACCACAAGAGTCGTACTGACCAGGTTGCAGCAGCCACCACAAGAGTCGTACTGGCCAGGTTGCAGCAGCCACCACAAGAGTCGTACTGGCCAGGTTGCAGCAGCCACCACAAGAGTCGTACTGGCCAGGTTGCAGCAGCCACCACAAGAGTCGTACTGGCCAGGTTGCAGCAGCCACCACAAGATTCGTACTGGCCAGGTTGCAGCAGCCACCACAAGAGTCGTACTGGCCAGGTTGCAGCAGCCACCACAAGAGTCGTACTGGCCAGGTTGCAGCAGCCACCACAAGAGTCGTACTGGCCAGGTTGCAGCTGCCACCACAAGAGTCGTACTGGCCAGGTGGCAGCAGCCACCACAAGAGTCGTACTAGCCAGGTTGCATCAGCCACAAGAGTCGTACTGGCCAGGTTGCAGCAGCCACCGCAAGAGTCGTACTGGCAAGGTTGCTGTAGCCACCACAAGAGTCGTATAGGCCAGGTTGCAGCAGCCACAAGAGTCGTACTGGCCAGGTTGCAGCAGCCACCACAAGAGTCGTACTGGCCAGGTTGCAGCAGCCACCACAAGAGTCGTACTGGCCAGGTTGCAGCAGCCACCACAAGAGTCGTACTGGCCAGGTTGCAGCAGCCACCACAAGAGTCGTACTGGCCAGGTTGCAGCAGCCACCACAAGAGTCGTACTGGCCAGGATGCAGCAGCCACCACAAGAGTCGTACTGGCCAGGTTGCAGCAGCCACCACAAGAGTCGTACTGGCCAGGTTGCAGTAGCCACCACAAGAGTCGTACACTGATGGTTGCAGCAGCCACAAGAGTCGTACTGGCCAGGTTGCAGCAGCCACCACAAGAGTCGTACTGGCCAGGTTGCAGCAGCCACCACAAGAGTCGTACTGGCCAGGTTGCAGCAGCCACCACAAGAGTCGTACTGGCCAGGTTGCAGCAGCCACCACAAGAGTCGTACTGGCCAGGTTGCAGCAGCCACCACAAGAGTCGTACTGGCCAGGTTGCAGCAGCCACCACAAGAGTCGTACTGGCCAGGTTGCAGCAGCCACCACAAGAGTCGTACTGGCCAGGTTGCAGCAGCCACCACAAGAGTCGTACTGGCCAGGTTGCAGCAGCCACCACAGGAGTCGTACTGGCCGGGTTGCAGCAGCCACCACAAGAGTCGTACTGGCCAGGTTGCAGCAGCCACCACAAGAGTCGTACTGGCCAGGTTGCAGCAGCCACCACAAGAGTCGTACTGGCCAGGTTGCAGCAGCCACCACAAGAGTCGTACTGGCCAGGTTGCAGCAGCCACCACAAGAGTCGTACTGGCCCGGTTGCAGCGGCCACCACAAAATATATTTGCGTCTACCTAAACACACCTGTCTCCCTAGTTCAAATGTGTGTGTGTATTCACCTCTTTGTGGCTGCAATGGTCGAGTCTTAGCTTCTGTCCCCTCTTTGCTGATAGCAACTAGGTCCACTCTCTCCCTGTTCCAAGGGACTTATTGTACCTTATTGTACACACACACACAGTGTGTGTGTGTGTGTGTGTGTGTGTGTGTGTGTGTGTGTGTGTGTGTGTGTGTGTGCGTGTGCGTGTGCGTGTGTGCGTGTGTGTGTGTGTGTATGTGTGTATGTGTGTATGTGTGTGTGTGTGTGTGTGTGTGTGTGTGTGTGTGTGTGTGTGTGTGTGTGTGTGTGTGTGTGTGTGTGCTTGTCCAATTGTGGTTGTAAGGGTCGATTCATAGCTCCTGGCCCCGCCTCTTCACTGGTCGCTACTAGGCCCACTGTCTCCCTGCTCCATGAGATTTATCATACCTTTTCTCAAAGCTATGTATGGTTTCTACCTCCATTACATCACTCTCATGACTCTTCCGCTTCCTGACAATTGTATGACTGAAGAAGCACTTTTTAATGTCCCTGTGACTCATCTGAGTTTTCAACTTCCAATTGTGACCCTTTGTTGCTGTGTCACAACTCTTAAATTTTCTGTCCCTTTCCACCTTGTTAATTCCTCTCAGTATCTTATATGTTGATATCATGTAACCCTTACCCCTTCTGTCCTTCAGTGTTGTCAGGTTGAGTTCCCCTAACGACTCCTCGTAGGACAAACCTCTCAGCCATGGGACTAGTCTTGTTGTAAACCTCTGTATTCTTTCGAATTTCTTGACGTATTTGACCAGGTGTGAGTTTCATACTTGTGCTGCATATTCCAAAATGGGCTTGACGTCCACGGTGTAGAGTGTCATGAATGACTCCATACATATAGATGTCGAGACGCTATTTCAAGCGCCCGTATCCTGTAGCAATGATTTGCTTGATGTGCGCCTAAGTAGATGTGCTCGGTGTGATGTTCACCCCAAGATCATTTTCCTTGACTTCTCTGGCCTATTCTCCGTTTGCGGTTTCCTTTGTCCTTTCCCAAGTTTCATAACTTTGCAATTGCTGTGGTTAAACTCCAGAAGCTATTTGACGGACTAGGCTTACAGCCTGTCCAGATACCACTCTAGGCTTACCTGATCTTAGCCCGCTTGTATTCTCCTCATTAGTTTCACATCGTCTGCGAACAGGGATACCTCTGACTATCCGTTCTGTCATATCATTCATATACACAAGAAAGAGCCCCGGACATAGGACTGAGCCTTGTGGAACCCCACTCGACACCTGCACCTCGTCTCTTACCAACATACGTTTCCTTTCCTGTCAGGTATTTCCTGATCCGTTGCAGTACTTTTCCTTCTATTCCTGCCTGCTCCTCTAGCTTTCCAACCTGTCTCTTGTGTGGTATTTTGTCGAATGCCTTCTTAAGTGTGTGTGTGTGTGTGTGTGTGTGTGTGTGTGTGTGTGTGTGTGTGTGTGTGTGTGTGTGTGTGTGTGTGTGTGTGTGTGAGTGTGTGTGTGTGTGTGTGTGTGTGTGTGTGTGTGTGTGTGTGTGTGTACTCACCTAGTTGTACTCACCTAGTTGAGGTTGCGGGGGTCGAGTCCGAGCTCCTGGCCCCGCCTCTTCACTGATCGCTACTAGGTCACTCTCCCTGAGCCGTGAGCTTTATCATACCTCTGCTTAAAGCTATGTATGGATCCTGCCTCCACTACATCGCTTCCCAAACTATTCCACTTACTGACTACTCTGTGGCTGAAGAAATACTTCCTAACATCCCTGTGATTCATCTGTGTCTTCAGCTTCCAACTGTGTCCCCTTGTTACTGTGTCCAATCTCTGGAACATCCTGTCTTTGTGTGTGTGCGTGTGTGTGTGTGCGTGCGCGCTCGCTCGCTCGCGTACTCTTGTATGGTGTTAGCTTTAAGTATTGGTAGCGAGAGATGAAGAAAATATCAAATATAGTCATTTTAAGCTGTCGTTCTTAAAATTTTATTGGGTAAATTTTTTATTTAACTCATATGGATATACGTGTATATGGTAAAGGAATGAACAGTAAATAATGATGTTTCGAGTGTTCACGGAAATATGAGAACATATGCGAATTTTCCAATTCCAGAGACAATATACCTTTGAAAGTTAAGTGTCAACAACGAGACACTTCACCTATATAGTCTTTCAAAACACTTTACCTTCAAATACACTAATGTGAAACACGCCCTTCAAACCCCCTCTTTGCATGCGCTACCTTAAAAATTCTATTACCTTTCCGAGGAAGGTTCATCTGACAAGAAAAAAATACTTCCATGAAACATTTTAAAACAAAGAGAATCGTAAAATAGTGTATTTGAAAATCATAGACAACCTTCAAACACTTCCTTCTTCCAGGAGACTTGCTCTTCCTACATTACCTTTTCGTAAAACAGTCCCGTTGAAACACTTTCTATTACAAAATATATATATAACCATAAGCACATTAATATAGTAACACATAATACCTTGGGAAAACAAATATATTTTAATTACTGTGAACTCTTTTATCGCATATTGCCTTGTATACATTTCCACGAGTCTTGTAAGCACGTTTTGTAAGCACTAAATTCTCAGTAAGAACGTTTCCTTTGTAGTCTAATATAAGAAATTTAATTTGAATCATCAATAAGGAGAAGAGAGAAAAAATATCAAAGGAATTGATGGTAAATGGATGTTGTAAAGAGTTGTAATATAAATGTATCACTGGATATAATTCCCATATATCAATTAACCATCATTATATTCTATAGATAAGATTCCCATAAAATCTAAGGAACAAGAGCTAAAGATGTATTTATATAATGTATGCAGATAATATTGACAAAATTAATAAAAAGGCACAATACCGTGACTGGAACAATACTCACATAACCCGCACTGAGGAGGGAAAAACTTATGACGACGTTTCGGTTCAACTTGGACCATTATCTAGTCACAGTGTTAATGGTCCAAGTTGGACCGAAACGTCGTTATAGGTTCGTATGTGCGGGTTATTTGTTTAAACATTGACAAAACTTTAAAAATTGTGTAGATTATACATGGATTATTTATCTATAATCTAGAATGTTAGAAACTCAGGATAACCCAAGAAACATTAGCAGAGTGACTTAATAATCCTTTTAGATATCTTGTATTCAACATTTTGTCAACATAGGTTATCCTACTGGGTCTAAATTATTGCATTATGACTTGTGATTTTATTTACACGATCTCGTAGTTTTCTCAAAAAAAAATGAATAAAAATTTGATTTCTTTACTTATAGCTCGCAATATGCATATTTTGCGTCAAATTAAATTACACTGTAAATGAAATTATGTATAGGATGGTTTGATTCGAGGAATTAGAGTATTAGGAGAAAGAAAAGAAGAGAATGAAGAAGAGGAGGAGGAGACTGAGGATATAACTGGAAAATCATAATTTTTAAGCTATAATTTTTAAAGAGGTGGACCGGTAAGCCAGCGGAAGGCCTCGGTTAGATGACTAAAAGCTCCAGTTGTGGGTCATCAATATAGCTAAGACCCGCGTCAGGAAACACTTTTCCTCTTTCCTGACAAACCTTATGTAATGTAACCTAACTTAACCTAACATAACCTAACCTGACAAACCTAACCTAACCTAACCTAACCTAACCTAACCTAACCTAACATAACATAACCTGACAAACCTAACCTAACCTAACCTAACCTAACCTAACATAACATAACCTAACTGGAAAGTGCATGTCGACTCTACTTCAGAAGATTCCTCGCCTTCTCATTGACTACATATTACACTGTTCTTCAGTGGACTTCCTCAGAAGACTCCCGCTTTCTCAGTAACAACATTCTCAGTACATAATATGAAGACTAGAAATATACGGTAGACAGTGGAGGAAGAGGAAATCAATCCCTCAGCCTTTGTACTGATAAAGCCACTGGATGGCGAAACGTCTACTATAGTGAGTGAACCCACATATAAGAACAACATTAATGCTCACTGTAGTTTATGAATACAGATAATAACAACGTTAGTGTTCACAAAGATAAATAAACACAGACAAGCAGAACATTAGTATTCAGTATTATGAATATACACACAAAGTAACATTAATGTTCGCCTTAATATTAATATTGTCGTGCTGAACACTGTTATGAACACTACTGGTGTTCTCAACTATAGTAATGACGGAGAAGTTGCTATCTAATTGCTTAAAATAACTGTATTTTCGAAGGTTGATTCATAGCTCCTGGACCAGCTTCATAGCTCCTTTCTTGTACTGGTTCTCGTGTCTGATCTTAAACTTGTGTACAGTCTTTGTCTTCACCACCACTTGTTCTATTGTAGTCCACTTATCACCACCACTTGATCTATTGTAGTCCACTTATCACCACCACTTGATCTAGTATAGTACACTTACCACCACCACTTGATCTAGTGTAGTACACTTACCACCACCACTTGATCTAGTGTAGTACACTTACCACCACCACTTGATCTAGTGTAGTCCACTTACCACCACCACTTGGTCTAGTGTAGTCCACTTACCACCACCACTTGGTCTAGTGTAGTCCACTTACCACCACCACTTGGTCTAGTGTAGTCCACTTACCACCACCACTTGGTCTAGTGTAGTCCACTTACCACCACCACTTGGTCTAGTGTAGTCCACTTACCACCACCACTTGATCTAGTGTAGTACACTTACCACCACCACTTGATCTAGTATAGTACACTTACCACCACCACTTGATCTAGTGTAGTACACTTACCACCACCACTTGATCTAGTATAGTACACTTACCACCACCACTTGATCTAGTATAGTACACTTACCACCACCACTTGATCTAGTGTAGTACACTTACCACCACCACTTGATCTAGTATAGTACACTTACCACTACCACTTGATCTAGTGTAGTCCACTTACCACCACCACTTGGTCTAGTGTAGTCCACTTACCACCACCACTTGATCTAGTATAGCACACTTACCACCACCACTTGATCTAGTGTAGTACACTTACCACCACCACTTGATCTAGTGTAGTACACTTACCACCACCACTTGATCTAGTGTAGTACACTTACCACCACCACTTGGTCTAGTGTAGTCCACTTACCACCACCACTTGATCTAGTGTAGTACACTTACCACCACCACTTGGTCTAGTGTAGTCCACTTACCACCACCACTTGGTCTAGTGTAGTCCACTTACCACCACCACTTGGTCTAGTGTAGTCCACTTACCACCACCACTTGATCTAGTGTAGTACACTTACCACCACCACTTGATCTAGTATAGTACACTTACCACCACCACTTGATCTAGTGTAGTACACTTACCACCACCACTTGATCTAGTATAGTACACTTACCACCACCACTTGATCTAGTATAGTACACTTACCACCACCACTTGATCTAGTGTAGTACACTTACCACCACCACTTGATCTAGTATAGTACACTTACCACTACCACTTGATCTAGTGTAGTCCACTTACCACCACCACTTGGTCTAGTGTAGTCCACTTACCACCACCACTTGATCTAGTGTAGTACACTTACCACCACCACTTGATCTAGTGTAGTCCACTTACCACCACCACTTGATCTAGTGTAGTACACTTACCACCACCACTTGATCTAGTGTAGTACACTTACCACAACCACTTGGTCTAGTGTAGTCCACTTACCACCACCACTTGATCTAGTGTAGTCCACTTACCACCACCACTTGGTCTAGTGTAGTCCACTTACCACCACCACTTGATCTAGTGTAGTACACTTACCACCACCATTTGACCTAGTGTAGTACACTTACCACCACCACTTGGTCTAGTGTAGTCCACTTACCACCACCACTTGATCTAGTGTAGTACACTTACCACCACCATTTGATCTAGTGTAGTACACTTACCACCACCACTTGGTCTAGTGTAGTCCACTTACCACCACCACTTGATCTAGTGTAGTACACTTACCACCACCACTTGATCAGGTGTAGTCCACTTACCAACTTAAGAATGAAAAATAGTTTTCATCTGGTTTCATCAATATAACTACAACTAAATGTGATATAAGACTGTGGCATAAATTACAGTGTGTGAGCAGTGTCAGCTTGAGAGTGTGAGCAGTGTCAGCTTGAGAGTGTGAGCAGTGTTAGCTTGAGAGTGTGAGCAGTGTCAGCTTGAGAGTGTGAGCAGTGTTAGCTTGAGAGTGTGAGCAGTGTCAGCTTGAGAGTCAGAGGTGATCTACCCAACCCGGTCACTTGGTGGTCAGTCTCTGGTTATTACAAAGGCTTCACTCACCCGCATAATTCATTACGTATTTCCCAAGTGGAGACTATAAGTGGAAGGCTGAATTTTTCTTTCTTCCTCTAACTTTTCGTTTGTATTTCAAGCTGCTGTACAGGGAAGTAAAACCATATATGTGTACTACCACTGCTGTGAGGTTGGTAGTAAAACCATATATGTGTACTACCACTGTTGTGAGGTTGGTAATAAGACCATATATGTGTACTACCACTGCTGTGAGGTTGGTAGTAAGACCATATATGTGTACTACCACTGCTGTGAGGTTGGTAGTAAGACCATATATGTGTACTACCACTGCTGTGAGGTTGGTAGTAAGACCATATATGTGTACTACCACTGCTGTGAGGTTGGTAGTAAGACCATATATGTGTACTACCACTGCTGTGAGGTTGGTAGTAAGACCATATATGTGTACTACCACTGCTGTGAGGTTGGTAGTAAGACCATATATGTGTACTACCACTGTTGTGAGGTTGGTAGTAAGACCATATATGTGTACTACCACTGCTGTGAGGTTGGTAGTAAAACCATATATGTGTACTACCACTGCTGTGAGGTTGGTAGTAAGACCATATATGTGTACTACCACTCCTGTGAGGTTGATAGTAAGACCATGTATGTGTACTACCACTGCTGTGAAGTTGATAGTAAGACCATATATGTATACTACCACTGCTGTGAGGTTGATAGTAAGACCATATATGTGTACTACCACTGCTGTGAGGTTGGTAGTAAGACCATATATGTGTACCACCACTGCTGTGAGGTTGGTAGTAAGACCACATATGTGTACTACCACTGTTGTGAGGATGATAGTAAGACCATATATGTGTACTACCACTGCTGTGAGGTTGGTAGTAAGACCATATATGTGTACTAACACTGCTGTGAGGATGGTAGTAAGACCATATATGTGTACTACCACTGCTGTGAGGTTGGTAGTAAGACCATATATGTGTACTACCACTGCTGTGAGGATGGTAGTAAGACCATATATGTGTACCACCACTGCTGTGAGGTTGGTAGTAAGACCATATATGTGTACTACCACTGCTGTGAGGATGGTAGTAAGACCATATATGTGTACTACCACTGTTGTGAGGTTGGTAGTAAGGCCATATATGTGTACTACCACTGCTGTGAGGATGGTAGTAAGACCATATATGTGTACTATCACTGCTGTGAGGTTGGTAGTAAGTCCATATATGTGTACTACCACTGCTGTGAAGTTAGTAGTAAGACCATATATATGTACTACAACTGCTGTGAGGTTGGTAGTAAGTCCATATATGAGTACTACCACTTCTGTAAGGATGGTAGTAAGACCATATATGTGTACTACCACTGCTGTGAGGATGGAAGTAAGACCATATATGTGTACTACCACTGTTGTGAGGTTGGTAGTAAGACCATATATGTGTACTACCACTGCTGTGAGGTTGGTAGGAAGACCATATATGTGTACTACCACTGCTGTAAGGATGGTAGTAAGACCATATATGTGTACTACCACTGCTGTGAGGTTGGAAGTAAGACCATATATGTGTACTAACACTGCTGTAAGGATGGTAGTAAGACCATATATGTGTACTACCACTGCTGTGAGGTTGGTAGTAAGACCATATATGTGTACTACCACTGCTGTGAGGTTGGTAGTAAGACCATATATGTGTACTACCACTGCTGTAAGGATGGTAGTAAGACCATATATGTGTACTACCACTGCTGTGAGGTTGGTAGTAAGACCACATATGTGTACTACCACTGTTGTGAGGATGATAGTAAGACCATATATGTGTACTACCACTGCTGTGAGGTTGGTAGTAAGACCATATATCTGTACTACCAATGCTGTGAGGTTGGTAGTAAGACCATATATGTGTAATACCACTGCTGTGAGGTTGGTAGTAAGACCATATATGTGTACTACCACTGCTGTGAGGATGGTAGTAAGACCATATATGTGTACTACCACTGCTGTGAGGTTGGTAGTAAGACCATATATGTGTACTACCACTGCTGTGAGGTTGGTAGTAAGACCATATATGTGTACTACCACTGCTGTGAGGTTGGTAGTAAGACCATATATGTGTACTACCACTGCTGTGAGGTTGGTAGTAAGACCATATATGTGTACTACCACTGCTGTGAGGTTGGTAGTAAGACCATATATGTGTACTACCACTGCTGTGAGGTTGGTAGTAAGACCATATATGTGTACTACCACTGCTGTGAGGTTGGTAGTAAGACCATATATGTGTACTACCACTGCTGTGAGGTTGGTAGTAAGACCATATATGTGTACTACCACTGCTGTGAGGTTGGTAGTAAGACCATATATGTGTACTACCACTGCTGTGAGGTTGGTAGTAAGACCATATATGTGTACTACCACTGCTGTGAGGTTGGTAGTAAGACCATATATGTGTACTACCACTGCTGTGAGGTTGGTAGTAAGACCATATATGTGTACTACCACTGCTGTGAGGTTGGTAGTAAAACCATATATGTGTACTACCACTGCTGTGAGGTTGGTAGTAAGACCATATATGTGTACTACCACTGCTGTGAGGTTGGTAGTAAGACCATATATGTGTACTACCACTGCTGTGAGGTTGGTAGTAAGACCATATATGTGTACTACCACTGCTTTGAGGTTGGTAGTAAGACCATATATGTGTACTACCACTGCTGTGAGGTTGGTAGTAAGACCATATATGTGTACTACCACTGCTGTGAGGTTGGTAGTAAGACCATATATGTGTACTACCACTGCTGTGAGGTTGGTAGTAAGACCATATATGTGTACTACCACTGCTGTGAGGTTGGTAGTAAGAGTTCTCAATGACTCCCTCACACATTGTTGCTTTCAGTATATTGTGATATTTTAGTTAGCATTGACTGCAGTGGAGAGTCATGTTATAAATGGTACCTGCGACCAGAGTTGCCACTCAGACCAAAGTAGCATCTTTCATAAGTACCGAATTACTTACAGATTTTATTTAGTGTTGTTTACAATTAGAGATACTCAAACGTTTCACTTGTGTCTAATTCATCATCATCTCGGTATTAAATACCACTGATATACAACATTAATGTTGTTTCTTCCATAGTTCGTTGATTAAATAATTTTATTGCTAATTTATAATTACTTGAGAGTATCTCATAATTATTTACAGGTGATCTATAGGTTAATGTGTAAGGTGAACTGCAGGTGAACATGAAAGGCACAGTACAGGTGAAGGTGAACTGCATGTGAATATGCTAGGCACAATACAAGTGAAGGTGAACTGCAGGTGAATATGTAAGGCACAATACAAGTGAAGGTGAACTGCAGGAGAACATGTAAGGTACAATACAAGTGAAGGTGCACAGGGTGGCGTCCTGGACATTAAAGAACTCTGAGAGTAAAATCATGTGCCTAACTTTTCAGTGTCTTGTATTAAATATTCTGAGATAATGTGTTTTTCACTCACATACACTCTTGGATAGCAAAATAATTTCAAATCGAAAAATAAACGAGGAAAATGAACTCTTACATTTGAGGGGGACGTTGAGAGCTGTGAACCCCAAACACAGCATTTGAGGGGGACGTTGAGAGCTGTGAACCCCAAACACAGCATTTCCTCAAAGAGGAACTTAACTCTTCAAATGTAGCCTCACCATGGAGCATTACCCATATATGATATTAGAACAAATGTTTTAATATCCTTATATACAGACAGATGTAATTACAGAGAGGGACACACAGAATCTGTGCTGTGTAAATACATCCACCCGGGTAGACTCGTACCGTAGTCCAGCCAGAAGAGAAGAACTTCCCGTCCGGTTACACCACCATGGTGAGGCCAATTATTTTAAATTTTATTCTTCTATTTATATGCCAAGTTTTTAATTTGTTAACATAAATTTTAAGCATGATTCTGCATATAACCTCTTCGTCTTTGTATCTTCCGTGTTAACATGTATAACAGTGTGACGTATGTATTTAAGGTGTTTCTATAATAACGTGATCTCTGTGTCTCTACTGTTCTATGCATAACTTTCTTATGGTGGGCGAAATGTTCTTATAATAAAGTTACGTCATGACGTATAAAAATCTCAATGATACAAATAATGGCCCTCTTCTCTTTCTCCTATACATAAATGACCTACCAAATGCTTCGCAATTACTCAAACCCACACTATTTGCAGATGACACTACATACGTCTTCTCCCACCCGAGCCCAGTCACGCTAGCCAATACTGTAAATACAGAATTACAGAAAATATCTACCTGGATGAGGACTAACAAACTTACACTAAACATTGACAAAACCTACTTCATTCAGTTTGGTAACAGAGCTACAGATGTCCCTCTTAACATAATGATAAACGGATCACCTATCACAAAGCTAACAGAGGGAAAATTCTTAGGAATCCACCTTGATAATAGACTCAAATTTCATACACATATACAACAAATTTCTAAGAAAATTTCCAAGACTGTAGGCATACTATCGAAGATACGGTACTATGCTCCACAGTCAGCCCTCCTGGCCCTATATCACTCTCTTATTTACCCCTATCTCACCTATGGAATTTGTGCATGGGGCTCAACAACAAGTAACCATCTCAGACCACTAATTACCCAACAAAAGGCTGCAGTTAGAATGATAACAAATTCTCACTATAGGCAGCACACTCCACCAATATTCAATACACTAAACCTATTCACCATACAAAACATTCATACTTATTACTGCACCTATTACATACATAGAACACTTAACTCTGATATTAACCCTCCCCTCAAACATCTCCTTGCCAACCTCAACAGAACACATGACCATAACACAAGGCACAGATCACTCTTTGATGTTCCTCGTGTCCATCTCACACTTTGCAAAAACTCAATGCACATAAAAGGCCCTAAAATCTGGAATTCATTACCTGTAAATATAAAAGAAACACTACCTGTTTATAAATTCAAGTCTCTTCTCAAAGATCACTTACTCACCCAAAACCAAATAAATACTGAATAACTGAACCTTATAAATTGTATATCTTAAATGTTTCTCACAATTATATCACATAAATGTTAAACCTAAAACCCAATCTAACTTTATTATTTTTTAAATACACTACCTAACAGAATACTCCATTCTACTGAATGTACAACAATGCATACAACCATATGACCTGTCTTTGTAATACTCACTTGTGCTTTATAGTAATCTGTTTACATTAATGTTTTATCACCGATGTCATCATTGCTTAGTTCATCTTAAGTTAATTTTAAGCCAGCCCGTAATGCTATGCATAGTATAAGTGGCTTTGGCATACTGCTCTTTTCTGTATTTTTTGTACCTCTGTATGTGTGCACAAATTTTTAAATAAATAAATAAATAAATAAAGAAATGTATATTAGTACCTTATTTGTATTAAGAGAAAAGTAAACAATGAATCTGAATGTCACGGGAAGTTAGTAAGAAACAACAATTACATCGTGTGAATAGTGGTACTGAGTGTGTGAGTGAAGAACACGTTATAACAGTGTTAGTGCTGAGTGTGTGAGTGAAGAACACGTTATAACAGTGTTAGTGCTGAGTGTGTGAGTGAAGAACACGTTATAACAGTGTTAGTGCTGAGTGTGTGAGTGAAGAACACGTTATAAGTGTTAGTACTGAGTGTGTTAGTGAAGAACACGTTATAACAGTGTTAGTGCTGAGTGTGTGAGTGAAGAACACGTTATAACAGTGTTAGTGCTGAGTGTGTGAGTGAAGAACACGTTATAACAGTGTTAGTGCTGAGTGTGTGAGTGAAGAACACGTTATAACAGTGTTAGTACTGAGTGTGTGAGTGAAGAACACAATATAACAGTGTTAGTACTAAGTGTGTGAGTGAAGAACACGTTATAACAGTGTTAGTACTGAGTGTGTGAGTGAAGAACACGTTATAACAGTGTTAGTACTAAGTGTGTTAGTGAAGAACACGTTATAACAGTGTTAGTGCTGAGTGTGTGAGTGAAGAACACAATATAACAGTGTTAGTGCTGAGTGTGTGAGTGAAGAACACGTTATAACAGTGTTAGTACTAAGTGTGTTAGTGAAGAACACGTTATAACAGTGTTAGTACTGAGTGTGTGAGTGAAGAACACAATATAACAGTGTTAGTACTAAGTGTGTGAGTGAAGAACACGTTATAACAGTGTTAGTACTGAGTGTGTGAGTGAAGAACACAATATAACAGTGTTAGTACTAAGTGTGTGAGTGAAGAACACGTTATAACAGTGTTAGTACTAAGTGTGTGAGTGAAGAACACAATATAACAGTGTTAGTACTGAGTGTGTGAGTGAAGAACACAATATAACAGTGTTAATGAGTGATGAGTGTGTGTGTTGTGAGGGCAACATTATACAGCACTGCCCATATATGATATTACAACACAAGTGTTATAATATCAATATATGAAGGTAGATATAATAAGAGTGGAGGTCACAACGTGTGTCCTGCCATGTTATTACATGTGATCATTGTATCCCTGTAAACCTGGATCAGCCAGGCTATCTGTTTTACATTTGATCCTTTTATGTGTTATATTTCTTTAATTTTTATGTTTTTGCTGTGTATAACAGCGTGATCATTATATCTGGTGTTACTGTCTCTGGTGTTACAATGTATAATAACGTAATCTTTTCATCTCTGGTGTTACTATGAATAACATTATGATCCTCTCAGTGTGATGGACTGGTGGTGAGGGTGATAGACTGGTGGTGAAGGTGATAGACTGGTGGTGAGGGTGATGGACTGGTGGTGAGGGTGATGGACTGGTGGTGAGGGTGATGGACTGGTGGTGAGGGTGATAGACTGGTGGTGAAGGTGATAGACTGGTGGTGAGGGTGATGGACTGGTGGTGAGGGTGATGGACTGGTGGTGAGGGTGATAGACTGGTGGTGAGGGTGATGGACTGGTGGTGAGGGTGATGGACTGGTGGTGAGGGTGATGGACTGGTGGTGAGGGTGATGGACTGGTGGTGAGGGTGATGGACTGGTGGTGAGGGTGATGGACTGGTGGTGAGGGTGATAGACTGGTGGTGAGGGTGATGGACTGGTGGTGAGGGTGATAGACTGGTGGTGAGGGTGATGGACTGGTGGTGAGGGTGATGGACTGGTGGTGAGGGTGATGGACTGGTGGTGAGGGTGATGGACTGGTGGTGAGGGTGATAGACTGGTGGTGAGGGTGATGGACTGGTGGTGAGGGTGATAGACTGGTGGTGAGGGTGATGGACTGGTGGTGAGGGTGATGGACTGGTGGTGAGTGTGATGGACTGGTGTTGAGGGTGATGGACTGGTGGTGAGGGTGATAGACTGGTGGTGAGGGTGATGGACTGGTGGTGAGGGTGATGGACTGGTGGTGAGGGTGATGGACTGGTGGTGAGGGTGATAGACTGGTGGTGAGGGTGATAGACTGGTGGTGAGGGTGATGGACTGGTGGTGAGGGTGATGGAATGGTAATGAGGGTGATGGACTGGTGGTGAGGGTGATGCACTGGTGGTGAAGGTGATAGACTGGAGGTGAGAGTGATGGACTGGTCATGAGAGTGGTGGACTCGTGGGGAGGATGATGGAGTGGTGGTGAGGGAGACGGACTGGTCGTGAGGGTGATGGACTGGTGGGGAGGATGATGGACTGGTGGTGAGGGTGATGAACTGGTGGTGTGGGTGAAAAACTGGTGGTGAGGGTGATGGACTGGTGGTGAGGGTGATGGACTGGTGGTGAGGGTGATGGACTGGTGGGGAGGATGATGGACTGGTGGAGAGGGTGATGGACTGGTGGTGAGGGTGATGGACTGGTGGTGAGGATTATGGACTGGTGGTGAGGGTGATGGACTGGTGGTGAGGGTGATGAACTGGTGGTGAGGGTGGACAGTTGAGGGTGATGAACTGGTGGTGAGGGTGATGAACTGGTGGTGAGGATGATGGACTAGTGGTGAGGGTGATGGACTAGTGGTGAGGGTGATGAACTGGTGGTAAGGGTTTTGGACAGTTCAGGGTGATGAACTGGTGGTGAGGGTGATGCACTGGTGGTGAGGATGATGGACTGGTGGTGATAGTGATGGACTGGCAGTGAGGGTAATGGACTGGTGGGAAGTGTGAAGGACTTTGTTTCAAGAAGTCCATCTGTGTTTTTCAGATGAACTCCCTTCCACACTTCCCGTGCTGATGATTGTGTTGTGGTGAGGGTCAAGGACTGGTGGTGAGGGTCAAGGACTGGTGGTGAGGGTCAAGGACTGGTGGTGAGGGTCAAGGACTGGTGGGGAGGATGAAGGACTTGTGGGGAGGATGAAGGACTGTGTTTTCAGAAGTCCATCTGTGTCCCCTCAGATGAACTCTCTTCTACACTTCTCTTGCTGATGATTGTGTTGTGGTGAGGGTGATGAACTGGTGGTGAGGGTGATGAACTGGTGGTGAGGGTGATGGACTGGTGGTGAGGGTGATGAACTGGTGGTGAGGGTGATGGACTGGTGGTGAGGGTGATGAACTGGTGGTGAGGGTGATGGACTGGTGGTGAGGGTGATGAACTGGTGGTGAGGGTGATGGACTGGTGGTGAGGGTGATGAACTGGTGGTGAGGGTGATGGACTGGTGGTGAGGGTGATGAACTGGTGGTGAGGGTGATGGACTGGTGGTGAGGGTGATGAACTGGTGGTGAGGGTGATGGACTGGTGGTGAGGGTGATGAACTGGTGGTGAGGGTGATGAACTGGTGGTGAGGGTGATGAACAGGTGGTGAGGGTGATGAACTGGTGGTGAGGGTGGTGCACTGGTGTTGAGGATGGACTGGTGGTGATTGTGGTGGACTGTTGGTAAGAGTGATGGACTGGTGATTAGGGTGATGGACTGGTAATGAGGGAGATGGAATTGTGGTGAGGGCGATAGACTGGTGGGGATGGTGATGAACTGTGTTTCTAGAAGTCCATCTGTGTCCCCTTAGATGAACTCCCATCCAACTTCCCTTGCTGGTGGTGTTGTGGTGAGGGTGAAGGACTGGCAGTGAGGGTGATGGACTTGTGGTGAGGGTGATGGACTGGTTGTGAGGGTGATGAACTGGCGGTGAGGGTGATGGACTGGTTGTGAGGGTGATGAACTGGTGGTGAAGGTGATTGTGTTGTGGTGAGGGTGAAGGACTGGCGGTGAGAGTGATGGACTGGTTGTGAGGGTGATGGACTGGTTGTGGTTGTGTGTGTGTGTGTGTGTGTTTGCTTCCCCTAGTTCCATGTCTTCAGAAGTCCATCTGCGGGCCCTCAGATGAACTACCTTCCTCACTTCACTTGTTGGTGATGGACTTTTGATGAGGGTGATGGTCTGGTGGTGAGGGTGATGGACTGGTGGTGAGGGTGATGAACTTGTGGTGAGGGTGATGAACTTGTGGTGAGGGTGATGGTGATTGACTGGTCTTGATGGTGTTGTACTGGTAGTGAGGGTGATGGACTGGTAGTGAGGGTGATGGACTGGTGGTGGTGTGTGTGTTTGTGCTTCCCCTAGATCCATGTCTCCAGAAGTCCATCTGCGGCCCCTCAGATGAACTCCCTTCCACACTTCACTTGTTGGTGATGGGCTGGTGGTGATGGTTTTGGATTGGTGGTGACGGTGATGGACTGGTGGTGAGTGTGATGGACTTGTGGTGAGGGTGATGGACTGGTGATGAGGGTGATGGACTGGTGGTGAGGGTGGACTGGTGGTGGTGTATGTGTGTTTGCTTTCCCTAGTTCCATGTCTCCAGAAGTCCATCTGCGGGCCCTCAGGTGAACTTCCTTCCTCACTTCACTTGTTGGTGATGGGCTGGTGGTGGTGGTTATGGACTGGTGGTGACTGTGATGGACTGGTGGTGAGGGTGATGAACTGGTGGTGAGGGTGATGGACTGGTGGTGGTGGGGTGTGTGTGTGTGTGTTTACTTTCCCTAGTTCCATGTCTCCAGAAGTCCATCTGCGGGCCCTCAGATGAACTTCCATCCTCACTTCCCCAGGTTCAGCAGGTGTTGGCCCCTCCCCAGTGACCTTGCTGGATGTTAACTTAGTCTTGTCTACCTGGTCTACTGCCGAGACTGTCCAGGTTGGTGGAATTACAGGAGGGGACACACAGAAATCTGCGTCCTGTAATTGCACCCACCAAGACAGCCTGGAACAGTAGACCAGCCAGACGAGACTGAGATGCCTCCCAACTCGGCCACCAAGCTGAGGTTACTGATATAAAATCTCGGACTTCTATTTATGTTTCATATCGTGCTTATGTTAATTTCTTTTGTTTTTTACTTACTTTGCTATATAAGTGTTGTAATTCGTCAATATATCCACAAATAAGCACATTTATGTAACTTTGCATGAACTCTGAACACACATACACACACACACACACACACACACACACACACACACACACACACACACACACACACACACACATTCCCATACGCATTTCTGCTTTTTCTCTCACTTGTATTCTACAGGCAATAAATCGTTAGAAAAATGTTGTTATAGAATATTTTCAAGTTATTTTTAGAGATGTGAAGTGTAAAGACTTGACTGTCGAAGAAAAACTTGTATAAGATAAAGCAAAGAAGATATTTGCAAGTTATCTTGTTAGAGGTTGAGTTGCAGGAAATAAATCTTTTCCAATTAAATATGTCTTAGCTTTTATTATTTTTCTGGCCATCACTTCTCGATCTTAATGACAGGAACCATACACCCCCACACACACATACGCACACATACGCACACACAGGCACACACACACACACACACACACACACACACACACACACACACACACACACACATATATATATATATATATATATATATATATATATATATATATATATATATATATACACAGGCACACACACACACAGGCGCACACACACACACACACACACACACACACACACATACACACTCACACACAGGCACACATACATACACACACACACACACTCACTCACATGCACACACACACAGGCACACACACACACAGGCACACACACAAGACTAGTCCCAGAGCTGAGAGGTATGTCCTACAAGGAGAGGTTAAGCGGGAAATCAACCTGACGACACTGGAGGACAGGAGAGATAGGGGGGACATGATAACGACTATTACAACCCAGGAGTCCAAATGGCCTTTTATCATGAGTGTAAAGGGAGCAAAATAAACACAGAAAACTTTTGACTTATATTATCCTTCACCAATTTAGAACAGCAGTATGTACACTACATACACTATGTACAGTGATAGGTATTAGTGCACTCCACGGTAAGCAAGGCAGAATAGAAGCCACTAGGGAGCAGACCGTGCTTCAACCAGCTCTAGAATGGGAATGACAAGGGCAGACAGCAGAGTGGTACCCACATAACCTCTGCGATTGCCAAAACCATCTTCTTATTGGCTGGAACCTGGGTACTAGTTGAACAACGGGGCCCCATCGTCAACTCTCAGTCACCTGGTTCGCTGGTTGGGGGAGATAGCCTGTAAATGAAGGTGTGTACATGCACCGAATAAAGGTTACGTACTCTTTGCATGCCACACCCCCACCCCGAGAAGGCTCAGGATTAGGCTGCCACCTCCCAGTGGTAACCGTGCCGCCATGGCACAAAATAATGGGACCGCCTTTCCTCTCCACCATCCAACTCTTAGATAGAGCTCAGCTTTTCTCATGACAAAAAGCCAAACCCTAAACTCAGAGTGAGACAGCAGACAGTCGGGCTAGCTTAGGTCCAAGACACGGGCGGACGGTAGCCCGCATCCTCTCACTAAAAAAAAACCCAACACCAGGGGATAAAAAAAAAGAGCTTGGAAGGGGTTACCACAAGTAACCTAACATCCTAACCTAATATATAATTATACAATATTGTTAGACTCTAGATAAAGAGTCTGCCAACATATTTCCTTCGCCGGCAATATGTAAAATTTTAATACAATAGGGTTGCAGTCGTAAAGCCCAACGCATGAGCCTTGTGTTGTGGTTCTTCATGGCTTGGAGACATACTAGAGGATTGTGATCACTGTAGACAGTGACCACCTGCGATGTCTGGCCCACATAAACATCGAAATGCTCCAAAGCCAGTACCAGCACGAGGGCTTCTTTTTCAATGGTAGAGTAAGCCCTCTGATGCGGCTGGAATTTGGCAGAGAAGAAGGCTACAGGCTGCAACTCCTCGTTCCCGTTTTGCAATAGTACTGCCCCAACCCCAGACTCACAAGCATCAACCTGTAATGAGAAAGGTTTGGAGAAGTCCGGAGACAAAAGAATTGGTGCAGTACACAATAATCTTTTTGCTTTGTCAAAAGCACTTTGACATTCTGGGATCCAATTAAAGGGAACTTTGTGACTGGAAAGAGAGGTAAGAGGGGCTACAATACCTGAGAAATTCTTACAGAATCTTCTGTAAAATCCTATCATGCCTAGGAAACGTTGAAGAGATTTCCTATCGTGAGGAACTGGATAATCTTTAATGGCAATAACTTTAGCAAGTTTAGGAGCAACGACGAGGCCCCATTGTCAACTCTCAGTCACCTGGTTCGCTGGTTGGGGGAGATAGCCTGTAAATGAGGGTGTGTACATGCGCCGAATAAAGGTTACGTACTCTTTGCATGCCACAAGGACATACAAAATACTGAGAGGAATTGACAAGGTGAACAAAGACAGGATGTTCCAGAGATGGGAAGTTGGAAGTTGAAGACACAGATGAATCACAGGGATGTTAGGAAGTATTTCTTCAGCCACAGAGTAGTCAGGAAGTGGAATAGTTTGGGAAGCGATGTAGTGGAGGCAGGATCCATACATAGCTTTAAGCAGAGGTATGATAAAGCTCAAGGTTCAGGGAGAGTGACGTAGTAGCGACCAGTGAAGAGGCGGGGCCAGGAGCTCGGAATCGACCCCTGCAATCTCAACTAGGTGAGTATAACTAGGTGAGTACACACACAGACACACACACACACACACACACACACACACTCACACACACACACACACACACACACACACACACACACACACACACACACACACACAAACTTGAAGATACATAATACTTTCGTCACACTCTACGATACCTGTAAACTCTAATTCCCACGTTTACGGTCATTATCTTATATTCTAACTCTTATACCACTCAGGTGCACACATTTCCATGCACATATCTACACTGTCTCACTCGGATGTTAGAACTAAATTATATTGTACAGGCAATGATGGGCAGATATGGAAATAGTTAAGTATATATAGTAATAGAATTCTGAAAAAATGTGATTGAAAGTATAGTGCATCGAATAGTATTTATATAGTATAGCATACTATACTGTTCTACGTTTTAGTATAGTTTAGTATATGTGTAGTATATAGCATATTATATATAGATATCCTTAATTATATATGGGAATTTATAAACAAATTGACAGTTCACAGAAACTTGTTTTAGATACACAAGAAATACACTTATGAATTATCATATGGAAGGTAAGAAGAAACCAGAAATAATTATTAATTAAGGAAGTCTCACTTTGTAATTTTCGTGTCTTCATGTGTGTTATCTTCAGTATACTGAAAAAAAAATATTCACAAAGACAAAAAGAAAAATCACCGAAGAAATTAAGAACAATTTTGTAGACTCGACGTCTTAACAAAAATAATTTCAACTGCTGATCCCACAACCTGGCTGCTGGAACTCTCTGTTATTGTTTCTGATTCTCTTATTATGTATTAGAATGTTGCTCCACTGTCCTCGTGTATTACTGTATTATTCTTGTAGGTTCTTGTGCGGTACTTGTATATTGGTAAACTGCTCTGTTATTCGTTATTGTGCGTTTCTTATGTAAATGTATCATGTGTAACTTCACCATTTTCGTGTGTTACTATATGGTTGTACTCTCCAGTGTTACTACACTACTATTGTTATGTGTAACTGCACTTTGTGTGTTACTATATGGTTCTACTCTCCAGTGTTACTACACTACTATTGTTATGTGTAACTGCACTTTGTGTGTTACTATATGGTTGTACTCTCCAGTGTTACAACACTACTATTGAGAGTGACTTTTTTGTGGGTTACCATAAAATTCTTCTCAGTTACTAAACTGTTATGTGTTACTACCCTGTTCTTGTATGTTATTCTACCTTTGTTTTATGATACTGTACTTTCTGTACTCTTCTTATTTGTTGCTGTTCTGTTTCTGCGTAATACTTTTCCGTTCCTTTAGCGTGCTACACTAGTGTAATATACACTAACATCTGAACACCACAGTACATCAACGCACAACCTAGTGAACTAAACATCCTAGTTAACCAAACATCAGTGAACCTAGTGAACCAAACACCAGTAAACCTAGTGAACCAAACACCAGTGAACCTAGTGAACCACTAGTGAATCTAGTGAATCAAACACCAGTGAACCTAGAGAATCAAACACCAGTGAACCTAGAGAATCAAACACCAGTGAACCTAGTGAATCAAACACCAGTGAACCTAGTGAACCAAACACCAGTAAATCTAGTGAACCAAACACCAGTGAACCTAGTGAACCACTAGTGAACCTAGTGAATCAAACACCAGTGAACCTAGAGAATCAAACACCAGTGAACCTAGAGAATCAAACATCAGTGAACCTAGTGAATCAAACACCAGTGAACCTAGTGAATCAAACACCAGTGAACCTAGTGAACCAAACACTAGTGAACCTAATGAACCAAACACTAGTGAACCTAGTGAATCAAACACCAGTGAACCTAGAGAATCAAACACCAGTGAACCTAGTGAATCAAACACCAGTGAACCTAGTGAATCAAACACCTGTGAACCTAGTGAACCAAACACTAGTTAACCTAATGAACCAAACACTAGTGAACCTAGTGAATCAAACACCAGTGAACCTAGAGAATCAAACACCAGTGAACCTAGTGAATCAAACACCAGTGAACCTAGTGAATCAAACACCAGTGAACCTAGTGAACCAAACACTAGTGAACCTAATGAACCAAACACTAGTGAACCTAGTGAATCAAACACCAGTGAACCTAGAGAATCAAACACCAGTGAACCTAGTGAATCAAACACCAGTGAACCTAGTGAATCAAACACCAGTGAACCTAGTGAACCAAACACTAGTGAACCTAATGAACCAGACACTAGTGAACCAACAATTTCAACCAGAACAATGGCTTCTATAGCATAGCTGAACCACTCGCCAAGAAACTTCTTCATCGCTATCCCACATAAGAACATAGAACACTGCAGAAGGTCTACAACTTGTCCAATACCCCTGCCAAGCTACCCAAGACTCTATAACCCCACCCGGTGGATCATCAGATGCAGCATTCTTCACCTGACCTCAACATTCTGACTATAAATACTCTTGTACCTTCCAACCCCAGGTAGATCCGTGTGTGACTTGAGAAAGCCCACTGTGTGGGTGAAACGTTGTCAATAAAGGATCACATTATATTGCATTTGTGTTTATATTTCCATTGTGTCGGTATTTTATACCATTTATTACCATCGTGTCAAACACTGCAGTAGAAATGGATCCTTCACACAGAGAATACCTGGACCTTCTTCTAAAGGCTTACTCACTTCGCAACAGACACAATTTTCTTCGTGATTGCATCCAAGAAATGGTCTTACCAAGATCCACACCTCCTCAAATTGCCAACATCAAACCACCTTTCTCCGCTACAGCTCGGACCTACCTTGAAGAGTGTGCAGATGACTTAAACAATGCTACAAAGGAAGCTTTTCTCCAAGCCAGAACACTAGGCACAACACTCCGGGGCAACATGAACAGACGCACCGCCGAAATCATTCGCAGCAGAGTTACCACAGCGAATGTTCAACAGAAGATCAGACTTACTAGAAAACTACAAACACTCTGCGATAATAGTAATTGGAAAAGTTTAGGAAGACCTGAAATTATTCAAAATCTTTCATCTCGTCCACTGTCAACCACAGAAACTGAAGCCCTCAGCTTAGGCCTCAAATTCGCAACAGGAATTACGAAACCAAAACAAGACCTCAATTTCATCGCCAAAAACTACAGACACAATGACTCCGACTTCCAAAAAGGCTATCTTCAAGGCATCATCTCAGCAGCCATCTCAACACACAGCTCCCCAGTCATACCTCGACGTTACATCAATGCACTCAAAGGTTTAGCAGAAGACACGACCATCAGGGTCACCACCGCTGATAAAGGAGGTGGCGTTGTTATCATGAACACTGACGATTACAGGAACAAAATGCTCAATCTACTTAATGACCCAGATACCTACAAACCTCTCACAACTAACCAAGTGGACAACCTTACTAAAACTTTTCTTCAAAGGACTCGCCGCATTCTGAGGGGCTCAGAACAAGGGAAGAAACTTCTGCACACCATGCCCAGCAACCCCAGACCTGCCAGAATGTATGGCCTGCCAAAGACTCACAAGCCTGGTATCCCACTGAGGCCCATATCCTCGGGAATAGGCAGTGCTCCCCACCAGCTCTCAGGAATTCTCGCCAAACACCTCTCTAAACTCTTGGGCACTATCAGTCCAGCACATCTCAAACACTCGGGTGATCTTCTCAATCGCATTCGCAACATCAACATCAGGAACAAGAAACTTTCCAGCCTTGACGTGACTTCCCTATTCACCAAAGTACCTACTACACAAGCCATCGATCTCTTACGCAGGAAAATTGACGATTCACTTGATCTTCCCATTCCAGCCAGCGATTTCATCGACCTTGTTGAACTATGTGTTGGCTTTACGTGTTTCTCCTTCGAAAATCACCTCTTTCAGCAGACTTTTGGACTACCCATGGGTTCGCCACTCAGTGCAGTCCTGGCGAACTTATACATGGAACATCTAGAAGCCGAACGTTTCTCCACCATTATTCCTTCGTCTGTCACCTGGCTCCGTTATGTTGACGACATTCTCCTCATAACTCCTAAACGCTTCAACGTTCAAGCTCTCCAAGACAAGCTCAACCAGGTCGAGCCTTCAATCCAGTTCACACTTGAAGAAGAAGTCGACAACACTCTTCCTTTCCTTGATGTTCTGCTCTGCAAAGCTGACCACGAACTTCGTTTTAAAGTCTATCGAAAACCCACCAACCAAAACGATCTTCTCCACTTCTACTCTCACCACGACACCAAAACAAAACGTGGTGTGATTATAGGCTTCTTCCTACGTGCACTCAGAATCTGCAGCAATGAGTTCCTTGAGGAAGAATGCACTATAATTGAACAAGTATTTTCCAAACTCCACTATCCTAGTCACTTCATCAGAGACTGCAGACGGCGGGCATTAAACATCTTCAACACACCCAGAGAAGACACTGCCGAGAAGAGATACATAGTCCTCCCCAACAACTCCATTGCCAAACATGTTTCCAACATCTTTGCCAAAACATCATTCCAAGTATCTACCTCCACAACCACGACCATCAAGGACATCACCAGTAGTAGACAGGACAAGCCTCCATCCTCTGCAGGGGTATACATAATCCCTTGTAATGACTGCAACAAATTATATGTGGGCGAAACATCAAGAGACCTCCAAACACGCATTTCAGAACACCAATATGCAAGCAGGACTGACGATACAAGGAATGCCTGTGTACAGCATCGCAATTCACACAACCATTTAATTAACTACAGAAACTCAAGACTTATAGCCACAGAAGACAACACTCAATACAGAAGAATCCTGGAATCATCGCTTATCTCTACAACCAACAATTTCAACCAGAACAATGGCTTCTATAGCATAGCTGAACCACTCGCCAAGAAACTTCTTCATCGCTATCCCACATAAGAACATAGAACACTGCAGAAGGTCTACAACTTGTCCAATACCCCTGCCAAGCTACCCAAGACTCTATAACCCCACCCGGTGGATCATCAGATGCAGCATTCTTCACCTGACCTCAACATTCTGACTATAAATACTCTTGTACCTTCCAACCCCAGGTAGATCCGTGTGTGACTTGAGAAAGCCCACTGTGTGGGTGAAACGTTGTCAATAAAGGATCACATTATATTGCATTTGTGTTTATATTTCCACTAGTGAACCTAGTGAATCAAACACTAGTGAACCTAGAGAATCAAACACCAGTGAACCTAGTGAATCAAACACCAGTGAACCTAGAGAATCAAACACCAGTGAACCTAATGAATCAAACACCAGTGAACATAGTAAGCCAAACACTAGTGAACCTACTGAATCAAACACCAGTGAACCTAGTGAATCAAACACCAGTGAACCAAGTGAGCCAAACACTAGTGAACCTAGTGAATCAAACACCAGTGAACCTAGTGAAGTAAACACTAGTGAACCTAGTGAATCAAACACCAGTGAACCTAGTGAATCAAACACTAGTGAATCTAGTGAATCAAACACCAGTGAACCTAGTGAATCAAACACTAGTGAACCTAGTGAATCAAACACCAGTGAACCTAGTGAATCAAACACCAGTGAACCTAGTGAACCAAACACTAGGGAACCTAGTGAATCAAACACCAGTGAACCTAGTGAATCAAACACCAGTGAACCTAGTGAATCAAACACCAGTGAACCTAGTGAATCAAACACTAGTGAACCTAGTGAATCAAACACCAGTGAACCTAGTGAATCAAACACTAGTGAACCTAGTGAATCAAACACCAGTGAACCTAGAGAATCAAACACCAGTGAACCTAGTGAACCAAACACTAGTGAACTTAGTGAATCAAACACCAGTGAACCTAGTGAATCAAACACCAGTGAACCTAATGAGCCAAACACTAGTGAACCTAGTGAATCAAACACCAGTGAACCTAGTGAACCAAACACCAGTGAACCTAGAGAATCAAACACCAGTGAACTTAGTGAACCAAACACCAGTGAACCTAGTGAATCAAACACCAGTGAACCTAGTGAATCAAACATCAGTGAACCTAGTGAATCAAACACCAGTGAACCTAGTGAACTATACACCAGTGAACCGTGAACCAAACACCAGTGAACCTAGTGAACCAAACACCAGTGAACCAAACACCAATCAACCTAGTGAACCAAACACCAGTGAACCTAGTGAACTAAACATCAGTGAACCTAGTGAACCAAACATCAGTGAACCTAGTGAACCAAACACCAGTGAACCTAGTGAACCAGACACCAATCAACCTAGTGAACCAAACACCAGTGAACCTAGTGAACTAAACACCAGTGAACCTAGTGAACCAAACACCAGTGAACCTAGTGAACCAAACACCAGTGAACCTAGTGAACCAAACACCGGTGAACCTAGTGAATCAAACACCAGTGAACCTAGTGAACCAAACACCAGTGAACCTAGTGAACCAAACACCAGTGAACCTAGTGAACTAAATAAACTAAACCTGCGCGTCACTACACAGGCTGAAAAATAATTGTGAGTGCGGCCGCTAGGGAGGGCAGAGGACCGTCACCCACTATAACTCTCAACTTCACCGGCTTCCTGCTCTATCTCAACCATGTTCAATAATTATTTCCATGTTCTTATTTATTATAACTGAGACATGGGGGAAGGGTGCATGAGAGAGATGAGAGAGATGTGAGAGATGCCAAAGTAGGTAGGAAATAACTAGGGAAAGAAAGAGGTAGGGAAGAAAGGAGAGAGAGAGAGAACCTAGACACCAACGTAAATACAAAGATCACACTGTTGTACACAATAACAAGAGAGATACACAGACCAGTCTGCTGTACACATATCACACTGTTGTACACAATAACAAGAGAGATACACCGACCATTCTGTTGTACACATATCACACAGTTGTACACAATAACAAGAGAGATACACAGACCACTCTGTTGTACACATATCACACTGTTGTACACAATAACAAGAGAGATACACAGACCACT
Organism: Cherax quadricarinatus; assembly: GCF_038502225.1. Lineage (NCBI taxonomy): Eukaryota > Metazoa > Arthropoda > Malacostraca > Decapoda > Parastacidae > Cherax > Cherax quadricarinatus. The sequence goes on along the minus strand of NW_027195335.1, from coordinate 74,274 downwards.
CTGTTGTACACATATCACACAGTTGTACACAATAACAAGAGAGATACACAGACCACTCTGTTGTACACATATCACACTGTTGTACACAATAACAAGAGAGATACACAGACCACTCTGTTGTACACATATCACACTGTTGTACACAATAACAAGAGAGATACACAGACCACTCTGTTGTACACATATCACACAGTTGTACACAATAACAAGAGAGATACACAGACCACTCTGTTGTACACATATCACACTGTTGTACACAATAACAAGAGAGATACACAGACCACTCTGTTGTACACATATCACACTGTTGTACACAATAACAAGAGAGATACACAGACCACTCTGTTGTACACATATCACACTGTTGTACACAATAACAAGAGATACAAAGATCATTCAGGGATGCACAGAAACAACAAAGATTCGAAGATCATTCTGTTATAAAAAATAACTACAGAGGTAAAAGATCAATCCGTAATACACAGTAACAACAGATACAAAGATCACTCTGTAAGACACAGTAACAACAAAGATATAAAGGTCATGCTGTGAGACACAGTAAAGGAGATACAAAGATCGTGCTGTACAACATAGAAACAACAGAGATACGAAGGTCGTGCAGTAAGACACAGTAACAACATAGATACAAAGATCACGCTGTGAGATACAGTAACAACAGAGATACAAAGATCACGCTGTGAGATACAGTAACAACAGAGATACAAGATCACGCTGTGAGATACAGTAACAACAGAGATACAAAGATCACGCTGTGAGATACAGTAACAACAGAGATACAAGATCACGCTGTGAGATACAGTAACAACAGAGATACAAAGATCATGCTGTGAGATACAGTAACAACAGAGATACAAAGATCATGCTGTGAGATACAGTAACAACAGAGATACAAAGATCACGCTGTGAGATACAGTAACAACAGAGATACAAAGATCACGCTGTGAGATACAGTAACAACAGAGATACAAAGCTCACGCTGTGAGACACAGTAACAACAGAGATACAAAGATCGTGCTGTGAGATACAGTAACAACAGAGATACAAAGATCACGCTGTGAGATACAGTAACAACAGAGATACAAAGATCACGCTGTGAGATACAGTAACAACAGAGATGCAAAGGTCACGCTGTGAGATACAGTAACAACAGAGATGCAAAGGTCACGCTGTGAGATAAAGTAACAACAGAGATGCAAAGGTCACGCTGTGAGATACAGTAACAACAGAGATGCAAAGGTCACGCTGTGAGATACAGTAACAACAGATACAAAGGTCACGCTGTGAGATACAGTAACAACAGATACAAAGGTCACGCTGTGAGATACAGTAACATGCGAAGAAGTCAAATAAAGTAAATAGCTATAAAACATAATTAAAATAAAATTTTAACTGGATTGCCTGACCATGTTGGTCAGGCTGGTTGGAAAGTTCTCTTCCGGCTGAACCAGGTTTCCAGGCTACCCGGGTAGACGTATTTACTGGCCGCAGATATCTGTGTCTCCATCCCTGTTATAACGTCTACCGGTATCTCTATATTTTTTAACACTTGTGTTATATTATCATATATGGGAAGTGCTGCATGTAGTTGCCATATTTGACAAGCTGAGCTCCTCTCTGGGGAAATGCTGTGTATTTGTTCACCTTTCTTGTACGTTACTGTTACTGTTCTAGTCACAACTGCAGTCAGCGTTGGTAACAGATGGGATAGAAACATTAGTCGCTAGTACCGTCAACAGTAATGACAATAAAGACAGAAGTCAGGGCTTTTAGTGCAGTTCAGACCAGTACCATCTTTAAGATAAGATAAGATAAGATTTCGTTCGGATTTTTAACCCCGGAGGGTTAGCCACCCAGGCTAACCCAAGAAAGTCAGTGCGTCATCGAGGACTGTCTAACTTATTTCCATTGGGGTCCTTAATCTTGTCCCCCAGGATGCGACCTACACCAGTCGACTAACACCCAGGTACCTATTTGCTGCTAGGTGAACAGGACAATAGGTGTAAGGAAACGTGTCGGAATTTCCACCCGCCGGGAATCGAACCCACGGGCCCTCCGTGTGTGAAGCGGGAGCTTTAGCCACCAGACCACCGGGCCACCAGACCACCGGGCCACCAGACCACCGGGCCACCAGACCACCGGGCCACCAGACCACCGGGCCACCAGACCACCGAGCCACCAGACCACCGGGCCACCAGACCATTGACTTGCTAAGTAAAACTCAGTAAGTGAATATTAGGACTGTATGGTGCAGTGGTCAACAAGGTCGCCTCTAAAGTGACTGAAGTATATTATATTTATCTCCCAGTGATTTAATTTTACAGTTTGATATGAAACATTTACCATTATCCTAATGTTATGGAATCATTATTTTAATGAGAAGTATTCAACAGCTAAGGGTGACAGGTCGCCTGGGAAATATAACACCTACATAAATACGACGGATTTTCCCAGAAATGAAAATTTATACAATTATGTGAATCTTTTTTTTAAATATACGTACGTCTGTATATTATTGTTGTTTTATGTCTACTGTTAAGACTCAGGAAAAGAGTTGCTTCTACATTCTAAGTGAATATAGTTATTACATACCAAGCTTCGTGAATTTAGATCTGTGCTAGAGTTGTAGCAACTTTGTCTATGATTGTATCTGTACATTATATTGTGTGTAAACCAGACACTTGTGCAACATTTGGGAAGGTTTATTGTGCAAACAAGTCCTAAATGCTGTACAAGCGATTTAATTATCAATTTATCAGTTTTTTAAACCATATATATATATATATATATATATATATATATATATATATATATATATATATATATATATATATATATATATATATATATGTATATATATATATATATATATATATATATATATATATATATATATATATATATATATATATATATATATATATATATATATATATATATATAATTTATATTGTGGACCATCTCTGATTAGTTATCTGTTATCTTTTGCTTGTTAGTGCGTTGCACACCTTGATACTTGTGCCAGTCTTAAGTACTTTATGTGTTGTAACTTTCATGTGATTAATCTGGCGTCGGAATTAGACAAGCTGATTAACTTAAGGTATTGGCAGGTATTACGTCAGTTATGTTCTAAGTCATGATTATTTTTCGTCCAGACTGTAAACATACTTGTGAAAAATGTCTGTATTGTAGTCAATATTACACTTCATGTTTTGCCAAACTTCTAAACTAGTGAATAGAAGTAAGATTTTTGGGTGTTAACTCTCCGGTGTGTCTACAACAGCACCTGTTGTCAGAGCAGCACCTGCTGTCAGAGCAGCACCTGCTGTCAGAGCAGCACCTGCTGTCAGAGCAGCACCTGCTGTCAGAGCAGCACCTGCTGTCAGAGCAGCACCTGCTGTCAGAGCAGCACCTGCTGTCAGAGCAGCACCTGCTGTCAGAGCAGCACCTGCTGTCAGAGCAGCACCTGCTGTCAGAGCAGCACCTGCTGTCAGAGCAGCACCTGCTGTCAGAGCAGCACCTGCTGTCAGAGCAGCACCTGCTGTCAGAGCAGCACCTGCTGTCAGAGCAGCACCTGCTGTCAGAGCAGCACCTGCTTCGATGACAGGTGCTGCTTTTATAGATACTATAGCTAAGCATAATAAACATAATATACTGAATGAAAATACATTCACTTATTATTATACTTGATATTTTCATTAATTTTACTTCAGAAATATTTTTAATAATATTTTTAAGTTTTGTTATTTATTATATGATGAATAGGATAAACTTAATTTCCTTGGCAAATTATATTTATATATTTTTTTAAGTTTTCAAATATTTAATTAGCATTTCATAATTATTTATATTCTGTTAACGATATTTTCCTACAGTTATATTCTATAAGTTTATAAGTGTTGGTAAATTTTAGTGGAGCAAAATACCTGCTTGAGGGAGATATAAATATAAGTGTAAGAGAGAGTGTTGTCGAAGGTGCAGTGGGAATCATTGAAGTTCTTGTAGTAAACAACAGTGTGGAATCTTGAGCTGACGTCTACAATACAACAAGCACGTCAACAATACAACAAGCACGTCAACAATACAACAAGCACGTCAACAAGACAACAAGCACGTCAACAATACAACAAGCACGTCAACAATACAACAAGCACGTCAACAATACAACAAGCACGTTAACAATACAACAAGCACGTCAACAATACAACAAGCACGTCAACAATACAACAAGCACGTCAACAATACAACAAGCACGTCAACAATACAACAAGCACGTCAACAATACAACAAGCACGTCAACAATACAACAAGCACGTCAACAATACAACAAGCACGTCAACAACACAACAAGCACGTCAACATTACAACAAGCACGTCAACATTACAACAAGCACGTCAGCATTACAACAAGCACGTCAACATTACAACAAGCACGTCAACAACACAACAAGCACGTCAACATTACAACAAGCACGTCAACATTACAACAAGCACGTCAGCATTACAACAAGCACGTCAACATTACATCAAGCACGTCAACAACACAACAAGCACGTCAACATTACAACAAGCACGTCAACAACACAACAAGCACGTCAACAACACAACAAGCACGTCAACAATACAACAAGCACGTCAACAACACAACAAGTACGTCAACAATACAACAAGCAAGTCAACAATACAACAAGCACGTCAACTAGAGGAACGGAAATGTATTACGCAAAAACGAAACAGCAGCACACAAGAATACAATAAGTACAATATCATAAAAGGTACAGTAACATGCAAGAACAGGGTGGTAATAGAAAATAATAGTACATTAACACACAAAAAATCACTCACAGTAGCATAGTAGTAACACTCAAGAGTACAACAATATAGTAACACACAAGTGCAGTTACACATAAAAACAGTACAGTAACACACAGGAAAAGTGCAGTTACACATAAAAACAGTACAGTAACACACAAGAAATTTAAGAAACGTACAATAACGAGCAACAGACCAGTTTACCAATATATAAGTACCGCAAAAGAACCTACAAGGATAATACAGTAAGATACGGTTACAGTGGAGCAACATTCTAATACATAATAAGAGAATCAGAAACAATAACAGAGAGTTCTAGCAGCCAGGTTGTGGGATCAACAGTTGAAATTCTTTTTGTCAAGACGTCGAGTCTTCAAATTTGTCCTTAATTTCTTCCGAGAATTTTTTATTTTTTTTTTGTCTTTGTGACTGCGAATATTTTCTCGAGAATAGTGAAGAAAGACGAAGATAACAGACGTGAAGATAACAGACGTGAAGATAACAGACGTGAAGATAACAGACGTGAAGATAACAGACGAAGATAACAGCCGTGAAGATAGCGGACGTGAAGATAACAAATGTGAAGCTAACTAACGTGAAGATAACAAACGTGAAGGTAACAAACGTGAAGATAACAGACGAAGATAACAAACGTGAAGATAACAAACTTGAAGCTAACAGACGTGAAGACATGAAAACTAATAATGTTGGTAGAATTACCGACAATATGTAAAGTAAAAGGACACAAGTGCAACTAATGTGACATTTTATTGTGGCAACGTTTCGCTCTCCATGAGCTTTGTAAAGGTAACGGCTTGATAAAGCTCCTGGAGAGCGAAACGTTGCCACAATAAAATGTCACATTAGTTACACTTGTGTCTTTTACTTTACACATAAAAACTACAAAGTGAGACTTCCTTAATTATTTCTGATTAATTCTTATCTTCCATAAGATAATTCATAAGTGTATTTCTTGCTGTATCTAAAATAAGTTTTTGTCAATTGTCACTTCTTTATAAATTCCCATTTATAATTAAGTATATCTATATATACTTTACTATATACTACATATATACTAAACTATACTAAAGCATATGCTGTACTATATCAATACTATTTAATGCACTATACATTTGCACTCTAAATCACATTTTTTTCAGAATTCTATTACTATATATACTTAACTATTTCCATATCTGCCCATCATTGTCTGTGCAATATAATTTAGTTCTAACATCCGAGTGAGACAGTGTAGATATGTGCATGGAAATGTGTGCACCTGAGTGGTATAAGAGTTAGAATATAAGATAATGACCGTAAACGTGGGAATTTGAGTTTACAGGTATCGTAGAGTGTGACGAAAGTATTATGTATCTTCAAGTTTGTGTGTGTGTGTGTGTTTAAATATATATATATATATATATATATATATATATATATATATATATATATATATATATATATATATATATATATATATATATATATACATATATTTGTGTGTGTGTGTGTGCCTGTGTGTGTTATTTCTTGCAACTCTGTCTTTCACAAGATAACTGGTAATATCTTCTTTGCTTTATCTTATACAGGTTTTTCTTCGACAGTCAAGTCTTTACACTTCACATCTCTAAAAATAACTTGAAAATATTCTATAATAAAAATTTTCTTACGTTTTATTGCCTATGCAATGCAATTTAATTTTAAGAGAAGTGAGAGAAAAAGCAGATATGCGCATGGGAATGTGTGCGTGTGTGTGTGTGTGTGTGTGTGTGTGTGTGTGTGTGTGTGTGTGTGTGTGTGTGTTCATGCAAAGCTACATAAATATGCTTATTTGTAGACATATGGACAAATTATAACATTTATACAGCTAATTAAGTAAAAAACAATAGAAATTAGCATAAACACGATATGAAACATAAATAGAAGTCCGAGATTTTATATCAGTAACCTCAGCTTGGTGGCCGAGTTGGGAGGCAGCTCAGTCTCGTCTGGCTGGTCTACTGTTCCAGGCTGTCTTGGTGGGTGCAATTACAGGACGCAGATTTCTGTGTGTCCCCTCCTGTAATTCCACCAACCTGGACAGTCTTGGCAGTAGACCAGGTAGACAAGACCAAGTTAACATCCAGCAAGGTCACTGGGGAGGGGCCAACACCTGCTGAACCTGGGGAAGTGAGGAAGGAAGTTCATCTGAGGGCCCGCAGATGGACTTCTGGAGACATGGAACTAGGGAAAGCAAACACACACACACACACACACCCCACCACCACCAGTCCATCACCCTCACCACCAGTTCATCACCCTCACCACCAGTCCATCACAGTCACCACCAGTCCATAACCACCACCACCAGCCCATCACCAACAAGTGAAGTGAGGAAGGAAGTTCACCTGAGGGCCCGCAGATGGACTTCTGGAGACATGGAACTAGGGAAAGCAAACACACACACACACACACACACACACACACACACACACACACCACCAACAGTCCATCTCCCTCACCACCAGTCCATCATCCTCACCACCAGTCCATCACTACCAGTCCATCACCATCACCACCAGTCCATCACCCTTACCACCAGTCCACCACCTTCACCACTAGTCCATCACCCCCAGCACCAGTCCATCACCCTCACTACCAGTCCATCACCATCACCACCAGCCCATCACTCTCACCACAAGTCCATCACCCTCACCACCAGACCATCACCCTCACCACAACACCATCACCAACAAGTGAAGTGTGGAAGGGAGTTCATCTGAGGGCCCGCAGATGGACTTCTGGAGACATGGAACTAGGGGAAGCAAACACACACAACCACCACCATTCCATCTCCCTCACCACCAGTCCATCACCCTCAGCACTAGCCCATCACCCTCACCACCAGTCCGCCACCATCACCACCAGTCCGCCACCCTCACCACCAGTCCGCCACACTCACCACCAGTTCGCTACCCTCACCACCAGTCTATCCCCCTCACCACCAGTCCATCACCCTCAGCAATAGTCCATCACCCTCACCACCAGCCTATCACCCTCAATATCAGTCCATCACTCTCACCACAAGTCCATCACCCTCACCACCAGTCCATCACCCTCACAACCAGTCCAAAACCAGCAAGGGAAGTGTGGAAGAGAGTTCATCTGAGGGGACACAGATGGACTTCTGGAAGCATAGTCCTTCACCCTCCCCACCAGTTCATTACTCTCAACACCAGTCCATCACCCTCAGCAACAGTCCATCACCAGCAAGGGAAGTGTGGAAGGGAGTTCATCTGAGGGGACACAGATGAACTTCTGGAAGTATAGTACTCACCCTCCCTACCAGTCCACCACACTCACCACAAGTCCATCACCCACACAACCAGTCCATCACCCTCACCGCCAGTCCATCACCCTCACAGCCAGTCCATCACTCTCACCACCAGTCCTTACCCCTCACCACCAGTATATCACCCTCATCACCAGTCCATCACCATCAGTCCATCACCCTCACCACCAGTATATCACCTCAAAACTAGTCCATCACCCTCACCACCAGTCCATCACCTTAACCACAAGTTCATCACCCTCGCCACCAGTCCATCGCCCTCACCATCAACCCATCACCCTCACCACCAGTCCATCACCAACAAAGGAAGTGTGGAAGGGAGTTCATCTAAGGGGACACAGATGGACTTCTGGAAGCATAGTCCTTCACCATTCCTACCAGTCCATCACACTCACGACCAGTCCATCACCCACACCACCAGTCCATCACCCTTACAGCCAGTCCATCATCACCAGTCCATCACCCTCACAACCAGTCCACCTACACCACTAGTCCAACACCCTCACCACCAGACCACCCTCCCTACCAGTCCATAACCCTCATCACCAGTCCATCACCAACAATGGAAGTGTGGAACGGAGTTCATCGGAGGGGACGCAGATGGACTCCACCCTCCCCACCAGTCCATCACCAACACCACTACTCCATCACCCTCACCACCAGCCCATCGCCCTAATCAGTAGTCCATCACCCTCACCACCAGTTCATCACCCTCTCCACAAGTCCATCACCCTCACCACCATTCCATCACCCTCACCATCAGTCCATCACTCTCACCGCCGGTCCATCACCCTCACCACCAGTCTATCACCCTCACCACCAGTCCATCACCCTCACCTCCAGTCCATCACCTTCACCACCAGTCCATCACGCACACAACCAGTCTATCACCCTCACCACCAGTCTATCACCCTCACCACAAGTCTATCACCCTCACCACATGTACATCACCCACCCTCACAACCAGACCATCACCCTCACCACCAGTCCATCATCCTCACCACTAGTCCGCCACCCTCACCACCAGTCCGCCAACCTCACCACCAGTCCATCTCAATCACCACCAGTCCATCACCCTCAGCAATTGTCCATTACCCTCACCACCAGTCTATCACCCTCAATATCAGTCCATCACCCTCACCAAAAGTCCATCACCCTCACCACCAGTCCATCACCCTCACCACCAGTCCATAACCAGCAAGGGAAGTGTGGAAGGGAGTTCATCTGAGGGGACACAGAAGGACTTCTGGAAACATAGTCCTTGATCCTCCCCACCAGTTCATCACCCTCACCACCAGTCCATCACCCTCACCACCAGTCCATCACCTTAACTACAAGTCCATCACCATCACCACCAGTCCATCACCCTCACCACCAGACCATCACCCTCATCACCAGTTAATCACCCTCACCAACAGTCCGTCACCTTCACCACAAGACCATCACCCTCACCACCAGTCCATCACTATCAAGGGAAGTGTTGAAAGAAATTCATCTGAGGGGACACAGATGGACTTCTGGAAACACAGTCCTTCACCATTCGATCACTCTCACAACCAGACCATCACCCTCCCCACCAGACCATCACCCTCCCCACCAGTCCTTCACCCTCACCACCAGTCCACCCTCACCAGCAGTCCATAACAGTCACCACCAGTCTATCACCCTCACCACCAGTCTATCACCCTCACCACCAGTCCATCACCCTCACCACCAGTCCATCTCCTTCCTTACCAGTCCATCACCCTAACTACCAGTCCATCACACTCACGACCAGTCCATCACCCACACCACCAGTCCATAACCCTTACAGCCAGTCCATCACCCTCAACACCAGTCCATCACCATCAGTCCATCACCCTCACCACCAATCCACCTACACCAATATTCCATCACCCTCACCACCAGTCCATCACCCTCACCACCAGACCACTCTCCCCACCAGTCCATCACCCTCACCACCAGTCCATCACCCTCACCACCAGTTCACCAACAAGGGAAGTGTGGAAGGGAGTTCATCTGCGGGGACACAGATGGACTTCTCTCCACCCTCCCCACCAGTCCATCACCCACACATCTAGTCCATCACCCTCACCACCAGTCCATTTCCCTCATCAGCAGTCCATCACCCTCACCACCAGTCCATCACCCTCCCCACCAGTCCATCACCCACACTACCAGCCAATCACCCTCACCAGCAGCCCATCACCCTCACCACTAGCCCATCACCCTCCCCACCAGTCCATCACCCTCACCACGAGTCTATCACCCTCACCACCAGTCCATCACCCTCACCTCCAGTCTATCACGGTCATCACCAGTCCATCACTCTCACCACCAGTCCATCACGCTCACCACCAGTCTATTACCCTCACAACCAGTCTATCACCCTCCCAACCAGTCTATCACCCTCACCACCAGTCCATCACCCTGAACCCCAGTCCGCCACCCTCACCACCAGTCCATAGCCAGCAAGGGAAGTGTGGAAGGGAATTCATCTGAGGGGACACAGATGGACTTCTGGAAACACAGTCCTTCACCCTCCTCACCAGTCCATCACCCTCCCCACCAGACCATCATCCTCCTTACCAATCCATCACCCTCACTCCCAGTCCATCACCCTCACCAACAGTCCATCACCTCAAGGGAAGTGTGGAAGGGAGTTCATCTGAGGGGACACAGATGGACTTCTGGAAGCATAGTCCTTCACTCTCCCTACCAGTCCATCACACTCACGCCCAGTCCATCACCCACACCACCAGTCCATAACCCCTACAGCCAGTCCATCACACTCAGCACCAGTCCTTACCCTTCACCAACAGTCAATCACCCTCAACACCAGTCCTTCACAATCAGTCCATAACCCTCATCACCAGTACACAAACAAGGGAAGTGTGGAATGGAGTTCATCTGAGGGGACACAGATGGACTTCTCTCCACCCTCCCCACCAGTCCATCACCCATACAACTAGTCCATCACCCTCACCACCAGTCCATCACCCTCATCAGCAGTCCATCACCCTCACCACCAGTCCATCACCCTCCCCACCAGTCCATCACCCACACCACCAGCCCGTGACCGTCACCAGCAGCCCATCACCCTCACCACCAGCCCATCACCCTCCCCACCAGTCCATCACCCTCACCACCAGTCTATCACCCTCACAACTAGTCCATCACTCTCACCTCCAGGCTATCATGGTCACCACCAGTCCATCACCCTCAACACCAGTCCGTCACCCTCACCACCAGCCCATCACGCTCACGATCAGTGTATCACCCTCACCACCAGTCTATCACCCTCACCACAAGTCCATCACACTCACAACCAGACCATCACCCTCACAACCAGTCCAACACCCTCACCACCAGTCCGCCACCCTCACCAACAGTCCGCCACCCGCAACACCAGTCCGCCACCCTCACCACCAGTCCGCCACCCTCACCAACAGTCCATCACCCTCACCACCAGTCCATCACCCTCACCACCAGTCCATCACCCTCACAACCAGACCATCACCCTCACCACAACACCATCACCAACAAGTGAAGTGAGGAACGGAGTTCATCGGTGAATCTGCAGATGGACTTCTGGAGACATGCAACTAGGGGAAGCAAACACACACATCCTCCACCAGTCCATCTCCCTCACCACCAGTCAATCACCCTCAGGACTAGTCCATCACCCTCACCACCAGTCTATCACCCTCAAGATCACAACCAGTCCATCGCCATCAGTCCATCACCCTCACCACCAGTCCACCCACAGCACTAGTCCATCACTCTCACCACCAGTTCATCACCCTCACCACCAGACCATCACCCTCACCACCAGCTCATCACTAGCAAGGGAAGTGTGGAAGGAAAATTCATCTGATGGGACACAGATGGACTTCTGGAAACACAGTCCTTCAATCTACTCACAAGTCCATCATCCTCACCACCAGACCATCACCCTCTCGACCAGACCATCACCCTCCCCACCAATCCATCACCCTCACTACCAGTCCATCATCCTCACCACAAGTGCATCACCAACAAGGGAAGTGTGGGAGCGAGTTCATCTGAGGGGACACAGATGGACTTCTGGAAGCATAGTCCTTCACCCTCCCTACCAGTCCATCACCAACCCCACGAGTCCATCACCCTTACAGCCAGTCCATCACCCTCAGCACCCGTCCTTCCCCCTCACCAACAGTCCATCACCCTCACCACCAGTCCATCACCATCAGTCCATCACCCTCGCCACCAGTCCACCTACACCAGTAGTCCATCACCCTCACCACCAGACCATCACTTTCCCCATCTGTGCATAACCCTCACCACCAGACCATCACTGTCCCCACCTGTCCATAACCCTCACCACCAGTCCATCACCAACATGTGTGGAAGGGAGTTCATCGGAGGGGACACAGATGGATTTCTCTCCACCCTCCCCACCAGTCCATCACCCACACCACTAGTCCATCACCCTCACCACCAGTCCACCACCCTCATTAGCAGTCCATCACCCTCACCACCAGTCCATCACCCTCCCCACCAGTCTATCACCCACACCACCAGTCCATCACCCTCACCAGCAGACCATCACCCTCACCACCAGCACATCACCCTCACCACCAGTCCATCACCCTCATCACCAGTCCGCCACCCTCACCACCAGTCCATCACCCTCACCACCAGTTCATCACCCTCACCAGCAGTCCATCACAGTCACCACCAGTCCATCACCCTCTCCACCAGTCTATCACCCTCACTACCAATCTGTCACCCTCGCCACCAGTCCATCACCCTCACAACCAGACCATCACCCTCACCACCAGACCATAACCCTCACCACCAGTCCGTCAACTTAACCGCCATTGCATCACCCTCACCTCCAATCGTTTCCCCTCCCCACCAGTATATCACCCTCCCCACCAGTCAATCACCCTCACCACCAGACCATCACCCTCACCACCAGTTCTTCCCTCTCTCCACCAGTCCTTCCCCCTCACCACCAGTGCATCACCCTCAATAATAGTCCATTACCCTCATTAATAGTCCATCACCCGCACACCGGTCCTTCCCCCCTCACCAAAACACCATCACCAGCAAGGGAATTGGGAAGGGAGTTCATCTGAGGGGACACAGATGGACTTCTGGAAACAGTCCTTCATCCTCCCCACCAGTCCATCACCCTCACCGCCAGTCTATCACCCTCACCGCCAGTCCATCACCCACACCACCAGTCAGTCACTCTCACCACTTTTCCATCACTCTCACCACCAGTCTACCACTCTTATCACCAAATCATCACCCTCACCACCAGTCCAACACTCTCACCACCAGTCCATTACTCTCATCACCAAACCATCACCCTCACCACCAGTCTGTCACTCTCATCACCAAACCATCACCCTCACCACCAACCAGTACATCACTCATCACCAAACCATCACCCTCACCACCAACCAGTACATCACTCATCACCAAACCATCACCCTCACCACCAGTCCATCACGCTCACCACCAGTCCATCATTCTTACCACCAGTCAATATTCTTCACCACAAGTCCATCACCCTCACCATCAGTCCATCACCCTCACCACCAGTCCATCACGCTCACCACCAGTCCATCATTCTCACCACCAGTCAATATTCTTCACCACAAGTCCATCACCCTCACCATCAGTCCATCACCCTCACCACCAGTCCATCACTCTCATCACCAGTCATCAACTCACACCACCAGTCCATCCCCGTCACGACCAGTCCACCACTTTCACCACCAGTCCTTCACTCTCACCACTAGACCTTCACCCTCACCACCAGTTCATCACCCTCACCACCATTCCTTTACCCTCACCACAACACCATCACCAGCAAGGGAAGTGTGGAAGGTAGTTCATCCGAGGGGACGCAGATGGACTTCTGGAAACACAGTCCTTCACCCTCCCCACCAGTCCATTACCCTCACCACCAGTCCATCACCTACACCACCAGTCCAGAACTATAACCAGTAGTCAACCACCCTCCCCACCAGTCCGTCACCTTCACCACCAGTCCATCACCCTCACCAAAAGCCATCACCCTCACAACCAGTCTATCAACCCCCCACCAGTCAATCACCCCCACGACCAGTCCATCACCCTCACCACTAGTCCATCACCCTCACCACCAGTCCATCACCCTCACCACTAGTCCATCACCCTCACCACCAGTCCACCACCCTCACCACCAATCCATCACCCACACAACCTGCCCATTACCCTCCCCACCAGTCCATTACCCTCACCACCAATCCATCACCCTCACCACCAATCCATCATCCATACCACCAGTCCATCACCCTCACCACCAGTCCTTCACCCTCACCACCAATCCATCAGTCTCACCACCAATCCATCACTGTCCACCAGTCCATCACCCTCACCACTAATCCGTCACCCACACCACCAGTCCATCACCCTCACCACCAGTCTACCACCCTCACCACCAGTCCATCACTCTCACCACAAATCCATCACTCTCACCATCAGTCCATCACCCTCACCACCAGTCTCACCAACCTCACCGCCAGTCCATCACCCTCGCCACTATTCGATCTCTTTCATGACCAGTCCATCACCCTCACCACCAGTCTATCACCCTCACCACCAGTCCATCACCCTCACCACCAGTCTATCACCCTCACCACCAGTCCATCACCCTCACCACCAGTCCATCACCCTCGCCACCATTCCATCACCCTCATCACCAGTCCATCACCCTCACCACCAGTCCATCACCCTCTCGACCAGTCCACCACCCTCACCACCAGTCTATCACCCTCATCACCTGTGCATCACCCTCACCACCAGTCCATCACTCTCACCACCAGTCCATTCCCTTCACCATCACTCCATCCCGCTCACCTCCAGTCCATCACTCTCACCTCCAGTCCATCAATCTCACCTCCAGTCCATCACTCTCATCTCCAGTCCATCACTGTCACCTCCTGTCCATCACTCTCACCTCCAGTTTATCACTATTACCTCCAGTCCATCTCTTTCACCACCAGTCCATCACCTTCACCGCCAGTTCATCATCGACACAAGCAGCCATCACCCTCACCACCATTCCTTCACCTTCACCACAACACCATCTCCAGCAACGGAAGTGAGGAAGGGAGTTCATCTGTAGGGACACAGATGGACTTCTGGAAACACAGTCCTTTACCCTCCCCACCAGTCCATCACCCTCTGCATGGGCTCCTAGCAAGGTCTAAGATGCGATACAACATGTACCCCTAGAAAGGTCTATGATTACCTCATAAACTGCATGAGCCTTTAGCAAGGTCTTGCCCGTCCCCGCAAGGAACATACGCCCTTAACTGACAAGGTCACAGAAAATCACATAAGTTACAGGAGCCGCTAACCAAGTCTGTTAGGACCATACAAGGTAACTGGGATTCTAGAAAGGTCTTTGCAAGGTCTGGTATGATCAAACAAGGTACAAAAGCCACTTGCAAGGTCTGCGAAGGGTGTCTGGGCCCCGAACAAGTTCTAAGAAGCTTCATTTTGTGCCTGGACTAAGTAAAGTCTGAGAAGGCTACGTAAGGTGCTTGACTTCTTAGCAACGTTTGAGAAGTATAAAAGGTACGTGTCTTGGAAAGCCAGACATTCTTGTGTGTGAAATCACTGCCAGAGAGCATAATATCGATGAGGGAACAAGATATCGATAAATATATTTCTAAACTTCGGGAAGATTCAGTTCTCTTACAAATAACATCTCATCGCAGAATATCAGAATAAATAGAAAATAAATTATAGACAAAGGCTCAGAACATATAATTTATACCTAGCATCAGAAGTATAGATAAGAACATGTACACGAGAAAATTTAGACATTGGCTGGAAACACAGCGTTGTTGGTCACAGTAGGACTTTGAATAAACAAGAAGTCAATTTCTGGACTCATACAGATAATCAAAGAAAAATAATTACTTGTAGGCTCACATGTTCACTGCATAAAAGTCTGGGCTCCTTTGCAGATCTCAGTTGGGATAAATATATAATCCGGCAATTTATAATCCCCCCTCTCAGTTCTCCATTGGCCGTAAATCTCTGGGATAATAAGTATGAGTTACAGGGTAATTCCCTGGTAAAGGAAGAACCTCTCTCTTCACCTGAAAAATCCATCATATTAACTTCATATTACAGAAGGATTTTACCGTCAAAAATTTTATTTATTTGAACCGGAAGATTTGCGAGAGAGAAAAGCTTCGAAAACCTTACTCTGGGAGGTGTCCCATCACTTTCCTTACTCTGGGAGATTTCCCACCACTTACCTTACTCTGGGAGGTGTCAGACCATTTATCTTACTCTGGGAGGTGTCACACCACTTACCTTACTCTGGGAGGTGTCCCACCACTTACCTTACTCTGGGAGATGTCCCACCACTTACCTTACTCTGGGAGGTGGCAGACCATTTATCTTACTCTGGGAGGTGTCACACCACTTACCTTACTCTGGAAGGTGTCATACCACTTACCTTACTCTGGGAGGTGTCACACCACTTACCTTACTCTGGAAGGTGTCATACCACTTACCTTACTCTGGGAGGTGTCACACCACTTACCTTACTCTGGAAGGTGTCATACCACTTACCTTACTCTGGGAGGTGTCACACCACTTATCTTACTCTGGAAGGTGTCATACCACTTACTTTACTCTGGAGAGGGCCTGACACCACTCACTTTCGTCAAGAGATTGGGTCATCGTCCTACTCTCCCTCTAGAAAGGTCTCATCTTCCTAACCTCTCTCTAGGAAGGGTCTCATCTTCCAAGCATCGCTCTAGAGAGGGTGTCATCATCCTAACATCGATCTAGAGAGGGTGTCATCTTCCTAACATCGCTCTAGAGAGGGTGTCATCTTACTAGCCTCGCTCTAGAGAGGGTGTCATCTTACTAGCCTCGCTCTAGAGAGGGTGTCATCTTCCTTGCCTCGCTATAGAGAGGTTGTCATCTTACTAGCCCCGCTCTAGAGAGGGTGTCATCTTCCTAGCCTCGCTATAGAGAGGTTGTCATCTTACTAGCCCCGCTCTAGAGAGGTTGTCATCTTCCTAGCCTCGCTCTAGAGAGGGTGTCATCTTCCAAGCATCGCTCTAGAGAGGGTGTCATCATCCTAACATCGATCTAGAGAGGGTGTCATCTTCCTAACATCGCTCTAGAGAGGGTGTCATCTTACTAGCCTCGCTCTAGAGAGGTTGTCATCTTCGTAGCCTCGCTCTAGAGAGGGTGTCATCTTACTAGCCCCGTTCTAGAGAGGCTGTCATCTTCCTAGCTCCGCTCTAAAGAAGGTGTCATCTTCCTAGCCTCGCTGTAGAGAGGGTGTCATCTTCTTAGCCTCGCTCTAGAGAGGGTGTCATCTTCTTAGCCTCGCTCTAGAGAGGTTGTCATCTTCCTAGCCTCGCTCTAGAGAGGGTGTCATCTTCCTAGCCTCGCTCTAGAGAGGGTGCCATCTTCCTAGGCTCGCTCTACAGAGGTTGTCATCTTACTAGCCTCGCTGTAGAGAGGGTGTCATCTTCCTAGCCTCGCTCTAGAGAGGGTGTCATCTTCCTAGCCTCGCACTAGAGAGGTTGTCCTCTTCCTAGCCTCGCTCTAGAGAGGGTGTCATCTTACTAGCCCCGCTCTAGAGAGGTTGTCATCTTCCTAGCCCCGCTCTAAAGAAGGTGTCATCTTCCTAGCCTCGCTCTAGAGAGGTTGTCATCTTACTAGCTTCGCTCTAGAGAGGTTGTCATCTTTCTAGCCTCGCTCTAGAGAGGGTGTCATCTTCCTAGCCTCACTCTAGAGAGGTTGTCATCTTACTAGCCTCGCTCTAGAGAGGGTGTCATCTTCCTAGTCTCGCTCTAGAGAGGGTGTCATCTTCCTAGCCTCGCTCTAGAGAGGTTGTCATCTTACTAGCCTCGCTCTAGAGAGGTTGTCATCTTACTAGCCTCGCTCTAGAGAGGGTGTCATCTTCCTAGCCTCGCTCTAGAGAGGGTGTCATCTTCCTAGCCTCGCTGTAGAGAGGGTGTCATCTTCCTAGCCTCGCCCTAGAGAAGGTGTCATCTTCCTAGCCTCGCCCTAGAGAGGTTGTCATCTTCCTAGCCTCGCTCTAGAGAGGGTGTCATCTTCCTAGCCTCGCTCTAGAGAGGGTGTCATCTTCCTAGCCTCGCTCTCGAGAGGTTGTCATCTTACTAGCCTCGCTCTAGAGAGGTTGTCATCTTACTAGCCTCGCTCTAGAGAGGGTGTCATCTTCCTAGCCTCGCTCTAGAGAGGGTGTCATCTTCCTAGCCTCGCTCTAGAGAGGTTGTCATCTTCCTAGCCTCGCTCTAGAGAGGTTGTCATCTTACTAGCCTCGCTCTAGAGAGGTTGTCATCTTACTAGCCTCGCTCTAGAGAGGGTGTCATCTTCCTAGCCTCGCTCTAGAGAGGTTGTCATCTTACTAGCCTCGCTCTAGAGAGGGTGTCATCTTACTAGCCTCGCTCTAGAGAGGTTGTCATCTTACTAGCCTCGCTCTAGAGAGGGTGTCATCTTCCTAGCCTCGCTCTAGAGAGGGTGTCATCTTCCTAGCCTCGCTGTAGAGAGGGTGTCATCTTCCTAGCCTCGCTCTAGAGAGGGTGTCATCTTCCTAGCCTCGCTCTAGAGAGGGTGTCATCTTCCTAGCCTCGCCCTAGAGAAAGTGTCATCTTCCTAGCCTCGCCCTAGAGAGGTTGTCATCTTCCTAGCCTCGCTCTAGAGAGGGTGTCATCTTCCTAGCCTCGCTCTAGAGATTGTGTCATCTTCCTAGCCTCGCTCTAGAGAGGCTGTCATCTTCCTAGCCTCGCTCTCGAGAGGTTGTCATCTTACTAGCCTCGCTCTAGAGAGGTTGTCATCTTACTAGCCTCGCTCTAGAGAGGGTGTCATCTTCCTAGCCTCGCTCTAGAGAGGGTGTCATCTTCCTAGCCTCGCTCTAGAGAGGGTGTCATCTTCCTAGCCTCGCTCTAGAGAGGTTGTCATCTTACTAGCCTCGCTCTAGAGAGGTTGTCATCTTACTAGCCTCGCTCTAGAGAGGGTGTCATCTTCCTAGCCTCGCTCTAGAGAGGGTGTCATCTTCCTAGCCTCGCTCTAGAGAGGGTGTCATCTTCCTAGCCTCGCTGTAGAGAGGGTGTCATCTTCCTAGCCTCGCTCTAGAGAGGATGTCATCTTCCTAGCCTCTCTCTAGAGAGAGTGTCATCTTCCTAGCCTCGTTCTAGAGAGGGTGTCATCTACCTATAGTCGCTCTAGAGAGGGTGTCATCTGCCTAGCCTCGCTCTAGAGAGGTTGTCATCTTACTAGCCTCGCCCTAGAGAGGTTATCATCTCCCTAGCCTCGCACTAGAGAGGGTGTCATCTTCCTAGCCTCGCTCTAGAGAGGTTGTCATCTTACTAGCCTCGCTCTAGAGAGGGTGTCATCTTCCTAGCCTCGCTCTAGAGAGGGTGTCATCTTCCTAGCCTCGCTCTAGAGAGGGTGTCATCTTCCTAGCCTCGCTGTAGAGAGGGTGTCATCTTCCTAGCCTCGTTCTAGAGAGGGTGTCATCTTCCTAGCCTCTCTCTAGAGAGAGTGTCATCTTCCTAGCCTCGTTCTAGAGAGGGTGTCATGTACCTATAGTCGCTCTAGAGAGGGTGTCATCTGCCTAGCCTCGCTCTAGAGAGGTTGTCATCTTACTAGCCTCGCCCTAGAGAGGTTATCATCTTCCTAGCCTCGCACTAGAGAGGGTGTCATCTTCCTAGCCTCGCTCTAGAGAGGGCGTCATCTTCCTAGCCTCGCCCTGGAGAGGGTGTCATCTTCCTAGCCTCGCCCTAGAGAGGTTGTCATCTTCCTAGCCTCGCTCTAGAGAGGGTGTCATCTTCCTAGCCTCGCTCTAGAGAGGGTGTCTTCTTCCTAGCCCCGCTCTAGAGAGGGTGTCATCTTCCTAGCCTCGCTCTAGAGAGGGTGTCATCTTCCTAGCCTCGCCCTAGAGAGGGTGTCATCTTCCTAGCCTCGCTCTAGAGAGGGTGTCATCTTCCTAGCCTCGCCCTAGAGAGGGTGTCATCTTCCTAGCCTCGCTCTAGAGAGGTTTTCATCTTACTAGCCTCGCCTTAGAGAGGTTGTCATCTTCCTAGCCTCGCTCTAGAGAGGATGTCATCTTCCTAGCCTCGCTCTAGAGAGGGTGTCATCTTCCTAGCCTCGCCGTAGAGAGGGTGTCATCTTCCTAGCCTCGCCCTAGAGAGGTTGTCATCTTCCTAGCCTCGCTCTAGAGAGGGTGTCATCTTCCTAGTCTCGCTCTAGAGAGGGTGTCATCTTCCTAGCCTCGCTCTAGAGAGGTTGTCATCTTCCTAGCCTCGCTCTAGAGAGGTTGTCATCTTCCTAGCCTCGCTCTAGAGAGGTTGTCATCTCTACTAGCCTCGCTCTAGAGAGGGTGTCATCTTCCTAGCCTCGCTCTAGAGAGGGTGTCATCTTCCTAGCCTCGCTCTAGAGAGGGTGTCATCTTCCTAGCCTCGCCCTAGAGAGGGTGTCATCTTCCTAGCCTCGCCCTAGAGAGGTTGTCATCTTCCTAGCCTCGCTCTAGAGAGGGTGTCATCTTCCTAGCCTCGCTCTAGAGAAGGTGTCATCTTCCTAGCCTCGCTCTAGAGAGGGTGCCATCTTCCTAGGTTCGCTCTAGAGAGGTTGTCATCTTACTAGCCTCGCTCTAGAGAGGGTGTCATCTTCCTAGCCTCGCTCTAGAGAGGGTGTCATCTTCCTAGCCTCGCTCTAGAGAGGGTGTCATCTTCCTAGCCTCGCTCTAGAGAGGGTGTCATCTTACTAGCCCCGCTCTAGAGAGGTTGTCATCTTCCTAGCCCCGCTCTAAAGAAGGTGTCATCTTCCTAGCCTTGCTCTAGAGTGGTTGTCATCTTATTAGCTTCGCTCTAGAGAGGTTGTCATCTTTCTAGCCTCGCTCTAGAGAGGTTGTCATCTTCCTAGCCTCGCTCTAGAGAGGGTGTCATCTTCTTAGCCTCGCTCTAGAGAGGTTGTCATCTTCCTAGCCTCGCTCTAGAGAGGTTGTCATCTTACTAGCCTCGCTCTAGAGAGGTTGTCATCTTACTAGCCTTGCTCTAGAGAGGGTGTCATCTTCATAGCCTCGCTCTAGAGAGAATGTCATCTTCCTAGCCTCGCTCTCGAGAGGTTGTCATCTTACTAGCCTCGCTCTAGAGAGGTTGTCATCTTACTAGCCTCGCTCTAGAGAGGGTGTCATCTTCCTAGCCTCGCTCTAGAGAGGGTGTCATCTTCCTAGCCTCGCTCTAGAGAGGTTGTCATCTTCCTAGCCTCGCTCTAGAGAGGTTGTCATCTTACTAGCCTCGCTCTAGAGAGGTTGTCATCTTACTAGCCTCGCTCTAGAGAGGGTGTCATCTTCCTAGCCTCGCTCTAGAGAGGGTGTCATCTTACTAGCCTCGCTCTAGAGAGGGTGTCATCTTCCTAGCCTCGCTCTAGAGAGGGTGTCATCTTCCTAGCCTCGCACTAGAGAGGTTGTCCTCTTCCTAGCCTCGCTCTAGAGAGGGTGTCATCTTACTAGCCCCGCTCTAGAGAGGTTGTCATCTTCCTAGCCCCGCTCTAAAGAAGGTGTCATCTTCCTAGCCTCGCTCTAGAGAGGTTGTCATCTTACTAGCTTCGCTCTAGAGAGGTTGTCATCTTTCTAGCCTCGCTCTAGAGAGGGTGTCATCTTCCTAGCCTCACTCTAGAGAGGTTGTCATCTTACTAGCCTCGCTCTAGAGAGGGTGTCATCTTCCTAGTCTCGCTCTAGAGAGGGTGTCATCTTCCTAGCCTCGCTCTAGAGAGGTTGTCATCTTACTAGCCTCGCTCTAGAGAGGTTGTCATCTTACTAGCCTCGCTCTAGAGAGGGTGTCATCTTCCTAGCCTCGCTCTAGAGAGGGTGTCATCTTCCTAGCCTCGCTGTAGAGAGGGTGTCATCTTCCTAGCCTCGCCCTAGAGAAGGTGTCATCTTCCTAGCCTCGCCCTAGAGAGGTTGTCATCTTCCTAGCCTCGCTCTAGAGAGGGTGTCATCTTCCTAGCCTCGCTCTAGAGAGGGTGTCATCTTCCTAGCCTCGCTCTCGAGAGGTTGTCATCTTACTAGCCTCGCTCTAGAGAGGTTGTCATCTTACTAGCCTCGCTCTAGAGAGGGTGTCATCTTCCTAGCCTCGCTCTAGAGAGGTTGTCATCTTCCTAGCCTCGCTCTAGAGAGGTTGTCATCTTACTAGCCTCGCTCTAGAGAGGTTGTCATCTTACTAGCCTCGCTCTAGAGAGGGTGTCATCTTCCTAGCCTCGCTCTAGAGAGGGAGTCATCTTCCTAGCCTCGCTCTAGAGAGGGTGTCATCTTCCTAGCCTCGCTGTAGAGAGGGTGTCATCCTCCTAGCCTCGCTCTAGAGAGGGTGTCATCTTCCTAGCCTCGCTCTAGAGAGGGTGTCATCTTCCTAGCCTCTCCCTAGATAGGGTGTCATCTTCCTAGCCTCGCCCTAGAGAGGTTGTCATCTTCCTAGCCTCGCTCTAGAGAGGGTGTCATCTTCCTAGCCTCGCTCTAGAGATTGTGTCATCTTCCTAGCCTCGCTCTAGAGAGGCTGTCATCTTCCTAGCCTCGCTCTCGAGAGGTTGTCATCTTACTAGCCTCGCTCTAGAGAGGTTGTCATCTTACTAGCCTCGCTCTAGAGAGGGTGTCATCTTCCTAGCCTCGCTCTAGAGAGGGTGTCATCTTCCTAGCCTCGCTCTAGAGAGGTTGTCATCTTCCTAGCCTCGCTCTAGAGAGGTTGTCATCTTACTAGCCTCGCTCTAGAGAGGTTGTCATCTTACTAGCCTCGCTCTAGAGAGGGTGTCATCTTCCTAGCCTCGCTCTAGAGAGGGTGTCATCTTCCTAGCCTCGCTCTAGAGAGGGTGTCATCTTCCTAGCCTCGCTGTAGAGAGGGTGTCATCTTCCTAGCCTCGCTCTAGAGAGGATGTCATCTTCCTAGCCTCTCTCTAGAGAGAGTGTCATCTTCCTAGCCTCGTTCTAGAGAGGGTGTCATCTACCTATAGTCGCTCTAGAGAGGGTGTCATCTGCCTAGCCTCGCTCTAGAGAGGTTGTCATCTTACTAGCCTCGCCCTAGAGAGGTTATCATCTTCCTAGCCTCGCACTAGAGACGGTGTCATCTTCCTAGCCTCGCTCTAGAGAGGTTGTCATCTTACTAGCCTCGCTCTAGAGAGGGTGTCATCTTCCTAGCCTCGCTCTAGAGAGGGTGTCATCTTCCTAGCCTCGCTCTAGAGAGGGTGTCATCTTCCTAGCCTCGCTGTAGAGAGGGTGTCATCTTCCTAGCCTCGCTCTAGAGAGGGTGTCATCTTCCTAGCCTCTCTCTAGAGAGAGTGTCATCTTCCTAGCCTCGTTCTAGAGAGGGTGTCATCTACCTATAGTCGCTCTAGAGAGGGTGTCATCTGCCTAGCCTCGCTCTAGAGAGGTTGTCATCTTACTAGCCTCGCCCTAGAGAGGTTATCATCTTCCTAGCCTCGCACTAGAGATGGTGTCATCTTCCTAGCCTCGCTCTAGAGAGGGCGTCATCTTCCTAGCCTCGCCCTGGAGAGGGTGTCATCTTCCTAGCCTCGCTGTAGAGAGGTTGTCATCTTCCTAGCCTCGCTCTAGAGAGGGTGTCATCTTCCTAGCCTCGCTCTAGAGAGGGTGTCTTCTTCCTAGCCCCGCTCTAGAGAGGGTGTCATCTTCCTAGCCTCGCTCTAGAGAGGGTGTCATCTTCCTAGCCTCGCCCTAGAGAGGGTGTCATCTTCCTAGCCTCGCTCTAGAGAGGTTTTCATCTTACTAGCCTCGCCTTAGAGAGGTTGTCATCTTCCTAGCCTCGCTCTAGAGAGGATGTCGTCTTCCTAGCCTCGCTCTAGAGAGGGTGTCATCTTCCTAGCCTCGCCCTAGAGAGGGTGTCATCTTCCTAGCCTCGCCCTAGAGAGGTTGTCATCTTCCTAGCCTCGCTCTAGAGAGGGTGTCATCTTCCTAGCCTCGCTCTAGAGAGGGTGTCATCTTCCTAGCCTCGCTCTAGAGAGGTTGTCATCTTCCTAGCCTCGCTCTAGAGAGGTTGTCATCTTCCTAGCCTCGCTCTAGAGAGGTTTTCATCTTACTAGCCTCGCTCTAGAGAGGTTGTCATCTCTACTAGCCTCGCTCTAGAGAGGGTGTCATCTTCCTAGCCTCGCTCTAGAGAGGGTGTCATCTTCCTAGCCTCGCTCTAGAGAGGGTGTCATCTTCCTAGCCTCGCCCTAGAGAGGGTGTCATCTTCCTAGCCTCGCCCTAGAGAGGTTGTCATCTTCCTAGCCTCGCTCTAGAGAGGGTGTCATCTTCCTAGCCTCGCTCTAGGGAAGGTGTCATCTTCCTAGCCTCGCTCTAGAGAGGGTGCCATCTTCCTAGGTTCGCTCTAGAGAGGTTGTCATCTTACTAGCCTCGCTCTAGAGAGGGTGTCATCTTCCTAGCCTCGCTCTAGAGAGGGTGTCATCTTCCTAGCCTCGCTCTAGAGAGGGTGTCATCTTCCTAGCCTCGCTCTAGAGAGGGTGTCATCTTACTAGCCCCGCTCTAGAGAGGTTGTCATCTTCCTAGCCCCGCTCTAAAGAAGGTGTCATCTTCCTAGCCTTGCTCTAGAGTGGTTGTCATCTTACTAGCTTCGCTCTAGAGAGGTTGTCATCTTTCTAGCCTCGCTCTAGAGAGGTTGTCATCTTCCTAGCCTCGCTCTAGAGAGGGTGTCATCTTCCTAGCCTCGCTCTAGAGAGGTTGTCATCTTCCTAGCCTCGCTCTAGAGAGGTTGTCATCTTACTAGCCTCGCTCTAGAGAGGTTGTCATCTTACTAGCCTTGCTCTAGAGAGGGTGTCATCTTCATAGCCTCGCTCTAGAGAGACTGTCATCTTCCTAGCCTCGCTCTCGAGAGGTTGTCATCTTACTAGCCTCGCTCTAGAGAGGGTGTCATCTTCCTAGCCTCGCTCTAGAGAGGGTGTCATCTTCCTAGCCTCGCTCTAGAGAGGTTGTCATCTTCCTAGCCTCGCTCTAGAGAGGTTGTCATCTTACTAGCCTCGCTCTAGAGAGGTTGTCATCTTACTAGCCTCGCTCTAGAGAGGGTGTCATCTTCCTAGCCTCGCTCTAGAGAGGGTGTCATCTTCCTAGCCTCGCTGTAGAGAGGGTGTCATCTTCCTAGCCTCGCTCTAGAGAGGGTGTCATCTTCCTAGCCTCTCTCTAGAGAGGGTGTCATCTTCCTAGCCTCTCTCTAGAGAGGGTGTCATCTTCCTAGCCTCGTTCTAGAGAGGGTGTCATCTACCTATAGTCGCTCTAGAGAGGTTGTCATCTGCCTAGCCTCGCTCTAGAGAGGTTGTCATCTTCCTAGCCTCGCCCTGGAGAGGGTGTCATCTTCCTAGCCTCGCCCTAGAGAGGTTGTCTTCTTCCTAGCCTCGCTCTAGAGAGGGTGTCATCTTCCTAGCCTCGCTCTAGAGAGGGTGTCTTCTTCCTAGCCCCGCTCTAGAGAGGGTGTCATCTTCCTAGCCTCGCCCTAGAGACGTTGTCACCTTCCTAGCCTCGCTCTAGAGAGGGTGTCTTCTTCCTAGCCTCGCTCTAAAGAGGGTGTCATCTTCCTAGCCTCGTTCTAGAGAGGGTGTCATCTACCTATAGTCGCTCTAGAGGGGGTGTCATCTGCCTAGCCTCGCTCTAGAGAGGGTGTCATCTACCTAGCCTCGCTCTAGAGAGGGTGTCATCTTCCTAGCCCCACTCTAAAGAGGGTGTCATCTTCCTAGCCTCGCCCTAGAGAGGTTGTCATCTTCCTAGCCTCGCTCTAGAGAGGGTGTCTTCTTCCTAGCACCGCTCTAAAGAGGGTGTCATCTTCCTAGCCTCGCTCTAGAGAGGGTGTCATCTTCCTAGCCCCACTCTAAAGAGGGTGTCATCTTCCTAGCCTCGCCCTAGAGAGGTTGTCATCTTCCTAGCCTCGCTCTAGAGAGGGTGTCTTCTTCCTAGCACCGCTCTAAAGAGGGTGTCATCTTCCTAGCCTCGCTCTAGAGAGGGTGTCATCTTCCTAGCCTCGCTCTAGAGAGGGTGTCATCTTCATAGCCTCGCTCTAGAGAGGGTGGCATCTTCCTAGCCTCGCTCTAGAGAGGGTGTCATCTTCCTAGCCTCGCTCTAGAGATGGTGTCATCCTACTAGCCCCGCTCTAGAGAGGGTGTCATCTTCCTACCCTCTCTCTAGAGAGGGTGTCATCTTCCTAGCCTCGTTCTAGAGAGGGTGTCATCTACCTATAGTCGCTCTAGAGAGTGTGTCATCTGCCTAGCCTCGCTCTAGAGAGGGTGTCATCTACCTAGCCTCGCTCTAGAGAGGGTGTCATCCTCCTAGCCTCGCTCTAGAGAGGGTGTCGTCTTAATAGCCTCGCTCTATAGAGGGTGTCATCTTCCTAGCCTCGCTCTAGGGAGGGTGTCATCTGCCTAGCCTCGATCTAGAGAGTGTCATCTGCCTTGCCTCGCTCTAGAGAGGGTGTCATCTTCCTAGCCTCGCTCTAGAGATGGTGTCATCCTACTAGCCCCGCTCTAGAGAGGGTGTCATCTTCCTACCCTCTCTCTAGAGAGGGTGTCATCTTCCTAGCCTCGTTCTAGAGAGGGTGTCATCTACCTATAGTCGCTCTAGAGAGTGTGTCATCTGCCTAGCCTCGCTCTAGAGAGGGTGTCATCTACCTAGCCTCGCTCTAGAGAGGGTGTCATCCTCCTAGCCTCGCTCTAGAGAGGGTGTCGTCTTAATAGCCTCGCTCTATAGAGGGTGTCATCTTCCTAGCCTCGCTCTAGGGAGGGTGTCATCTGCCTAGCCTCGATCTAGAGAGTGTCATCTGCCTTGCCTCGCTCTAGAGAGGGTGTCATCTGCCTAGACTCGCTCTAGAGAGGGTGTCGTCTTCCCAGAGAGCATTACTCCACCATTCTTCCTCTAGAGAGAGCATTACTCTAGCATTCTTCCTCTAGAGAAAGCATTACTCTTCCATTCTTCCTCTAGAGAGAGCATTACTCTACCATTCTTCCTCTAGAGAGAGCATTACTCTGCCATTCTTCCTCTAGAGAGAGCATTACTCTGCCATTCTTCCTCTAGAGAGAGCATTACTCTACCTTTCTTCCTCTAGAGAGAGCATTACTCTACCATTCTTCTTCTAGAGAGAGCATTACTCTACCATTCTTCCTCTAGAGAGAGAATTACTCTACCATTCTTCCTCTAGAGAGAGCATTACCCTGCCATTCTTCCTCTAGAGAGAGCATTACTCTACCATTCTTCCTCTAGAGAGAGCATTACTCTACCATTCTTCCTCTAGAGAGAGCATTACTCTGTCATTCTTCTTCTAGAAAGAACATTACTCTACCATTCTTCCTCTAGAGAGAGCATTACTCTGCCATTCTTCCTCTAGAGAGAGCATTACTCTGCCATTCTTCCTCTAGAGAGAGCATTACTCTACCTTTCTTCCTCTAGAGAGAGCATTACTCTACCATTCTTCTTCTAGAGAGAGCATTACTCTACCATTCTTCCTCTACAGATTACAAAACTCATCTTCTAAAGGACATTTCATGACTATTTCTCCACCTTTCCACAGAGGCCTCACTTCATCACCTTCCTCTTGAGAAAGTTTCAATCTACTCGTCTTCTAGAAAGACAATACCCATCTCGTTATTCTAGAAAGTACAATACGCAACTCATCTTCGAGAGAAGACAATACCCAACTTATTTTTTCTAAAAAAAACAATACCAACTCGTCTTCCAGTAGAGACGGTGTTACCCCCAGTTCAGTGATTCAGAGACGCCATTACAAGTAACTGACTAACTTCATCAACTCTTATGCTCTGTACAGTATGTAGCACTACACAGTGGGTACCACTACACAGTGTGTAGCACTACACAGTGTGTAGCACTACACAGTGTGTAGCACTACACAGTGGGTACCACTACACAGTGTGTACCACTACTCAGTGTGTAGCACTACACAGTGTGTAGCACTGCACAGTGTGCAGCACTACACAGTGTGTATCAATGTACAGTGTGTAGCACTACACAGTGTGTACCACTACTCAGTGTGTAGCACTGCACAGTGTGTACCACTACTCAGTGTGTAGCACTATACAGTGCACTATGCAGTAGCACTATACAGTGCACTATACAATATGTAGCACTACAGAGTACTTCCTCACAGATGGGCAGGATCTCGGATGTTTGAAATGTGCAAGGCAGGTGTGGAGAACATTGGTTTAATATCACCAAATCCTTACGTGGACCCTTTACTTAGTGAACAAGCTGGAAATTTTGTAAAGCATCCTTTCTTAAGACTGCACAATTGACTCGACTACGTAGCTGTCGAGTTCGCACATTCCATCACTTTAATTATATGAGGTATACTTATCTTGTTTGATAAGAGAGATTTCAGTTATGTTCCTTTCCATAACGTTTGTATTGGGTACAATGACCTTAACTGCTGCCCACCCCATCGGATGATTGCTAATACAAATATGATTAAAGACTGCAATTGATTCCTTAGCCGTTCATGCCGAGTTCTGATGTTGGGATAATCTGATTTCTGCCCGACATACGAAAGAAAGCATTGTGTGCCTGGGACATTGTGAGCACAATCAACAATGTTGGTAAGACACATAGGCAACATTTAGGCATCTTTATTCCAAAACGTTTCGCCTACACAGTAAGTTTCTCTAGTCGAGTACAGAAAGTAGGCAGGAGCAGTAGAGATGTGAAGACGATGTAATCAGTCCATCACCCTTGATGGGTGTCAGTCCCTCAGGCTGGAGAAGAATTCTGTTTCATACTCTGAAACGTTTCTCTTACTGTGTATGTGAAACGTTTTGGAATAAAGATGCTTAAATGTTGCCTATGTGTCTTTCATACCAACTTGTCGGTATTGAATACCATTTTGATATTCACCATCAACAATGTAGGATGGTGCATTCTTAATCAACTGCTACATTGTCCCCATGTTCATGAAGACAGTATTTTGAGTTTTTTTAATGCATCATACAGGCTAGCAATATTCTCATTGTAAGGCAAAACCAATATAGTTTTACTGGAAGGTACTTCCCTAGGTTCAGTCGTGTAGAAAGTCTTCTTGGCTGTCAGTAATGCCATCTCAACAAAATCCCTAGGGTATTTCAGTTTAGTGACTGTGTTGAATATCTTACTAATTTCATCATCCAAATATTCCGGTCTACAAATACGTAAAGGTCTCAAGAACAATGTCAGAAAAACACTCCTTTTAACCTATGATTCATGATTGGAATAACAGTGAATGTGTGTGATGAAACAGTTGATTTGCTGCAAATTTAAATTTCTCGTCAACATATGGATTAAAACATCTAAGAAAGGCAATTTGTTATCTACTTCGTGCTCTGTTATAAACTTAACTGATGGTACCAAAATCACTGAGTCTAGGACGGAACTCGTCAATATCGAGATCTCTAGGCTACACAGAATATCGTCTACGTATCTGAACTACTTGACTTTACTTGAAAGCATCTTTAAGGATTCTAGTCACATACAATTCCATATACAAGTTGATGATTAATAGACTAAGCAGATTTCTCTAGGCCATGACTTGTTTTTGATCATAGTGTTGCATCCCCTGAATGGGTTGCAATGATTATTATGTATATGTATATTTTCAAATAATTTCACATAGCTTATATTTGCGATAATAGCTAAATCGTAAATGTATTGCTTTATATTGTTATTCGACTTAGCTTCCTTTGGTTAGGTAGGATGTAACATATTATGTGCTCAGTTCAAGTCTTGATTGTCTAACTACTGTAATTATCACTTGAGGCTCGTTAGACTGCCGGCTTCTATTTCTGAGCTGCAGCTGTCCACGGAGCTATCACGTGATCGAGGGGGGGTGTCCTCACCTCGCCTGAAGTATTCAGTCTGGTCTAGACTCTCTTGGTGGTTGGACAGATTGTCTGTCTCATTATTCTTGTTAGTTCTGTAGAACTCTGTTCACAGAACATTGTATAAACTTAGTGATTTTCGACGTTGTACTGAGGTTGTGTGTCACATAGACACTCTGAGCAACTCAGGTTCTGAGCTGTAGCTTCTGACCTAACTTGTACTAGTATCTGTGTATTATCACAGTCGGGGATTTTCTTATGCTGAACTTAGATTCAGTAGTATGGGAGTTTTGCGACTTTTGTGGAGGATCTGCAGATCCTCCTTAGCATCGTTATATTATCTCCTTGTTCCTGATTCTGTGTCGCAGTTGCTTGTTATATTGCTATTGGGCTTAGCATTCTTTTTGTTGCTCAAGCAGACTGTTCTGATTGCCAGTTTGTCAAGAAGTTAGTTTATTTGAGGACTTTGTCAGTCACTTGTTTAAGTTCAGTCGAGTCGTGAGACATAGCGAACTACTTAGAGCACTTACACACATACACACAAACTTACTTGTACATATTTGTAATATCTTATTAAATGTTAATGTACCAGAAGGTACTTAAGAATTATAAATGCGATATGTGCTTTCAGCACAATAATACTGTACTCGAGAGAAGTGATTATTATTATTTTGATTATTATTAATTTAATTTACTTTGATAATATACCTCTAGACTTAATAAATTTATTAAATTTTATTTTCTCTAGTTAGTAGCCTACCAGTTGTAATCCTGAAGCACTATTGAATCATACTGAATTCTAATGGATAATTGGACAAGGATACTGACTAATTGTTTCGAAAACCAAGTAACAGGCTGGATGCGTTAGAAGGGCAGCCCTTTCTAGTATTTAACTGGAGATCTCTAAGCTTTTAGAATAGTGTTTTTTGTAACAAATGGGGGCCTGTCTGGGATGCTCTTGATCCAAGGTGTTGGAGAAATTGTACAGTTTGACATACTAGTAACTCTATGTTCAAGCACTTTGAGTACTTTCCTAATCTGAAGACTTTGAGTTTAGTCTTGTACAACATACCAGGTGGATGTATGTACCTGACTGAGTCTCTTGATCCAAGGAGATGGAAATACTATTTAAGAGCTCTAACTCTAAGACAACCAACACTAAAATTCCTATTAGGATTATAGTTTCCCATAATCACTCTCTCGTGATGTATGCTAAAGTGAAACAGTTAATTGATACTCTGACTTTGTCTGAGTTAAGTACATTAAAACTTCAGACGTGTTGGCTAGTAGCCAAATATCTCGGTGTGACGTATAACAGGAATTACACCGCAGAAACTGTCAGAGCGTTAATTAAAGATGTATTGTTTCCTGCACATACAAAGATGTCTGCTCATGATTCAGATTCAGAAAGCCTAGTGTCACAATTAGGAAGTATAACTCGTTTTGATGACATAGAAGAAAGAGCATCTAAGGCAGAAGTGTCTGAGCCTAGTGAACCTCCACTCACGCCTTCCCGCCTCACTGACACAATAGTACAGAGTATAGCTGGTAGTATGACTGAGCCTAATACTAGTACTGTGTATGCTACACCTGTATCTACTTATCATAGACCAGATCTAGACTCTCTAGGGATGGCTAGACGAAGTTTCTGACCTAAGGACAGTCCAGAAAGACATGTTAATTTCCCTACTCCTCCATTATCTACTGGTCCTATGTCACAGGAACAGTTTGAGAGGTTAGAACGTCTCATTATGTTGCAGACTGCACAAATAGAGGCACAGAGGAAATTGAACGAAGAAAATTTCCAGAGAGAAAATGTTCGTCTTGGAAGACAACAGACTGATAGATCACAGGACACATTTAATGTGCAGAAAGCTGCATCCATGGTTCCTAAGTTTTTTGAAAGTGACTTAGACACCTATTTTGATGTGTTTGAGAACCAGGCACATGCTATGAACTGGCCACGTAAGCACTGGGCTACCTTGTTGCACACACCTTTGACAGGAAGAGCTCAAACTTGTACTGCTACTTTACCATTTGCCAAGTACATTAGTTAT
This sequence comes from Cherax quadricarinatus, assembly GCF_038502225.1. NCBI lineage: Eukaryota > Metazoa > Arthropoda > Malacostraca > Decapoda > Parastacidae > Cherax > Cherax quadricarinatus. Next base: position 42,174 of record NW_027195335.1, on the reverse strand, counting down.
GACACTGTCAAACAAACTATTCTAGAGACATATAAGAAGCCTATGGTGGGGCTGTTATAAAAGTACCTCTTCATAAAGTTTACATTGAAACAAGCTATTATACTGGTTATATTTCAGTGGGTATATCCAGTGGTGTATTTCCCATCAGGTCAGTGGACTTGTTGATAGGGAACGATATCCTTCATGCTGGTATATGTAAGGAACCACTTGTGATTGATAATACCACTGATGATAATTATGCCATTGAAGCTTGTAGAGAGAAACCTATTTTATTTCCTCTCAGCACAATTACTAGAGCTATGTCAAAGATACAACAACCATCCTTGTCTCCTGTTGAGTTAGAGGATGACAATGATTTGGGCTTGAAAATGTTGTTTAGTGACGCTCTGTGCCCAGGATCATTAACACCAACTCCCCCGTGTCTTCAACCTAGTCAGGACACTACTGATGTTAAATTTCTAACTCATGATGATTTAATCAAGGATCAGTTTGTTGATCAGTCACTGGAAAGACTGAGAGATATAGCAGTTACTGAGAGTGAAGCAAAGGATCTCGATAATTGTTACTATTATAGTAACGGTGTACTGATGGAGAAAAATACGTGTAAGTTATCAGCTGACAGTGTTTCCACCACAGTCAAGCATCTCGTAGTGTTACCAGTTACATTTCGTGAACAAGCCATTGATTTTGCTCACAATAGTCCCATTGGAGGACATTTGGGTGTCAAGAAGACACTCGGTAAACTGGCTAAACATTTTACTTGGCCTAAAATGAAGGAAACAGTAGCTGATCATGTGCGACGTTGCCACGTGTGTCAAGTGACAGGCAAGCCAGCGTACACACCTCCACCTGCACCTCTCATTCCCTCCGTGGATGGTGAACCATTCTCACGTCTTATTATTGATTGTGTTGGTCCTTTGCCTAGAACCAAACTAGGAAACCAATACTTATTTACTATTATGGACGCTGCAACACGCTATCCCGAAGCTATTCCTATGAGAAAAATTAATGCTCGTGCTATTGTGAGGGCGCTGATGAAATTTTTCTCCCAGGTTGGATTGCCACGAGAGATACAATCAGATCAGGGATCTAACTTCACTTCTAAGATCTTTCGAGAAGCATTATCCCACCTAGGAATAAAATCTGTACTTTCAACCAGTTATCATCCACAGTCACAAGGTGCTCTAGAGAGATTTCATCAGACACTGAAGTCCATGATGAGAGCTTATTGTGAACATTTTTCTAGAGACTGGGATGAGGGTATACCTTTTCTTCTGTTCGCTATGAGAGAAAGTGAGCAAGAAAGTCTCGGGTTTAGTCCGTTTGAATTAATATTCGGACACCAAGTGCGTGGTCCTCTCGCAGTGTTAAAAGACGTGTGGGCAGGAAAATCAAATCCATCATTGAGCACATCACCTTCATTAATGCAGCAACATTTGACAGCCGCTAGAGAGCTAGCTTCGAAAAACCTAGTTTCAGCCCAAGCTAGAATGAAGCAACATTATGACAAGCGTGCTGTCTCTCGTTCTTTTAAAGCAGGAGATAAGGTGATGGCTCGGAAATTAGTACCAGGTCATGCTCTACAAGCCAGGTATGATGGTCCCCTGGAAGTAGTGAAAAGGCTTAGCGACGTAAATTATTTGGTACGTACGCCTGGGAAAAAGAAATCTAATCATGTGTACCATGTTAACCAGCTTAAGGCATACTACGATAGTCCTCTACCTACTACATCTATTCTTCCTAGGACAGAGGAAGAAAACGTCAGTCTACCTGACATCTCAAGAGGTATAGAGGTGCGTTTAGAAAATTCAGTGACTCTACAGTCACTAGACGATTTTCTTAGTAACCTTGGGATTGATAAAGCTGGTGATATTAAAAACATGATTTTGCATTTCCCTGAATTGTTCAGTGATGTTCCTAAACGTTGTACTCTAGGTGTACATGACGTTGATGTACAGGGAGCATCACCCATTAAGCAATCACCATATAGGATGAGTCCAACAAAGCATAAAGCATTGAGAGAAGAGGTTGATTTTCTGTTATCTCACGGACTTATTGAGCGCAGTAAAAGTCCATGGGCATCTCCCTGTATTTTAGTGCCTCAACCTGACGGTAGTTTCAGGATGTGCACTGATTACAGGAAAGTGAACTCTGTCACCTTGCCTGATGGTTATCCTCTACCTCGCATTGACGACCTTATTGACCGTGTGTCAGGAGCCCAGTTTGTCAGCCGTTTAGATCTCTTACGAGGCTATTATCAAGTCCCGCTTACTGAACGTGCTCATGAAATATCTGCTTTTACTGTTCAAGATGGATTGTTTAACTACCTCGTCACCCCCTTCGGCCTATGTAACGCGGCTTCTTCATTCCAACGTATAATGAACGAGTTGACCCACAACTTAGGAGTAGAAGCCTACCTTGACGACTTAGTGGTGTATAGTGACGAGTGGGAACAGCACTTGACGCGTCTCAGAGCATTGTTCGAGAGACTGGCGCACTACAACTTCACTGTTAACTTAGCTAAATGTAGTTTTGGTCAAGCCAAGATTACCTATCTAGGCTTTTGTATCGGCCAAGGTGAGGTTGCTCCTATTGAGGCTAAGGTTCCTGCAATTTCTGAATTTCCAGTGCCACAGGATAGGAAGGGAGTACAGAGATTCCTGGGTATGGCAGGATATTATCGCAGGTTCTGTCCAAACTTTTCTCAGATTGCAGCTCCTCTCACTGAGCTTACTAGTAGCAAAGTTCAGTTCAACTGGACTAGAGATTGTTCAGACTCGTTCAAAAGGTTGAAGCGCTTGCTATCCTCTGCCCCTGTGTTGAAAAGTCCTAATTTCAATCTTCCCTCTTTTTACACATATCATATATGTTACTATTCATCTAAGCTTAAACGACACCAGAAAAATTATGCCACTATTGAGAAAGAGGCTCTAGCTCTTGTGGTGTCCTTGGAACATTTTGACGTATATTTGGGCACTTCCCCATTTAAAATTAACGTTTTTTCAGACCACAATCCACTCACATAAACAATATGAAGAGTAAAAATGCTAGGATCATGAGGTGGGCCCTCAGAATCCAACCTTATTCTATTAGCATAAAACACATAAGTGGTCATTGTAATGTAATTGCTGACGCTCTGTCACGTCCTTAATAATTATCAGTTACATTAAATTAACGTAATTTTATGCCCAAATACCTTTTGTTACTTGCTATGTCAAATTCAGTAGAGTAACTTAATCCCTCCAGCCCATATTATCTATATATACTCATGTCTAATTATTATATTTATATATTCACAGTATTGATATGTGTGTAAGGAGACAGAAGCTGAGTGGTGAGTGGGTAGTGTTGTGTGGGCGATGTACTGCGTGACGGAACACTGTCCTGCCGCAGACCCCCCCTTCCCTCACTACACACCTTAAGCTGTTTCATACTCAGATGTCCATACTGCATAGCATTCCACAACCACTACTTAAGAGTGGAATGCTGTCTCCACTCCATTATGCTTGTCTACGCTATCCTATCTCTACACTGATGTACATAACCACGAGTATGCAGAGATACGATACTGTGTACTGCCCAAGTACTAGGGGCATAACTTATTGTATAGATGCTGTGAAATTATAGAAGTGCTTGGCACAAGAGTGACTCTGATTAATGTTTATGTTATATTGTTATTAAAGTATCATGAGTAATCAGTAATAATGTGAAAGACATTAATGCAACTCCTAGTGCGACCGTTTGTCGTGTTGAGGGGGGGGGGTGTTGCAACCCCTGAATGGGTTGCAAAGATTAATATGTATATATATATAATTATTTTCTTCTCATATAATTTTATATTGCTTGTATTTGCGATAATAGCTAAATCGTAAATGTATTGCTTTATATTGTTATTTGACTTAGCTTCCTTTTGTTAGGTAGGATGTAACATATGTGCTCAGTTCAAGTCTTGATTGTCTAACTACTGTAATTATCGCTTGTGGCTCGTTAGACTGCCGGCTTCTGTTTCTGAGCTGCAGCTGTCCACGGAGTTATCACGTGATCGAGGGGTGGGGGTCCTCACCTCGCCTGAAGTATTCAGTCTGGTCTAGACTCTCTTGGTGGTTGGACAGATTGTCTGTCTCATTATTCTTGTTAGTTCCGTAAAACTCTGTTCACAGAACATTGTATAGACTTAGTGATTTTCGACGTTATACTGAGGTTGTGTGTCGCTTAGACACACTGAGCAACTCAGGTCCTGAGCTGTAGCTTCTGACCTAACTTGTACTGGTATCTGTGTATTATCACAGTCGGGGATTTTCTTAAGCTAAACTTAAATTCAGTAGTATGGGAGATGTGTGACTTTTGTGGAGGATCTGCAGATGGTCCCTACTTAGTGTCGTTATATTATCTCCTTGTTCCTGATAGTGTCACAGTTGCTTGTTATATTGTTGTTCGGCTTATCAGTCGTTTTATTGTTCAAGCAGACTGTTCTGATTGCCAGTTGGTTAAGAAGTTAGTTTATTTGAGGACTTTGTCAGTCACTTGTTTAAGTCTAGTCGAGTGTTGAGACATAGCGAACTACTTAGAGCACTTACACAAATACACACAAACTTACTTGTACATATTTGTAATATCTTATTAAATGTTAATGTACCAGACGGTACTTAAGAATTATAAATGTGGTATGTGCTTTCAGCAAAATACTATTGTATACGAGAGAAGTGATTATTATTATATTTGTTGATATTGATTTAATTTAATATGATATACCTCTAGACGATACTTAATAAATTTATGAAATTTTAATTTCTCTAGTTAGTAGCCTACCAGTTGTAATCCTGAAGCACTATTGAATCATACTGATTTCTAATGAATAATTGGACAAGGATACTGACTAATTGTTACGAGAACCCAGTAACAGGCTGGATGCTAGAAGGGCAGTCCTTTCTAGTATTCACTGGAGATCTCTAAGCTTTTAGAATCGCGTTTTTTGTAACAGTGGTCAATTTCCTGGTTTTCAAGACCCTGGTGGTAAAGATCCTGTTGGTGAAGTTCCTTTTGGTGAAGATCCTGGTGGTCAAGATCCTGGTGGTCGTTATCCTCTTGGTCAAGATCCTGGTGGTCAAGACCCTGGTGGTCAATATCCTGGTGGTCAAGATCCTGGTGATCAAGATCCTGGTGGTTATTATCCTCTTGGTCAAGATGATGGTCAAGACTCTGGTGGTCAAGTTCATGGTGGTCAAGATCCTAGTGGTCAAGATCCTGGTGGTGAAGTTCCTGGTGGTCAAGATCCTGGTGGTCAAGATCCTGGTGGTCGTTATTCTGGTGGTCAAGATCCTGGTGGTCAAGATCCTGGTGGTCAAGATCCTGGTGGTCAAGATCTTGGTGGTCAAGATTCTGGTGGTCATTATCCTGGTGGTCAAGCTCCTGGTTGTCAGTATCCTGGTGGTCAAGATGCTTGTGGTCCAGATCCTGTTGGTCAAGATCCTGGTGGTCATTATCCTGGTGGTCAAAATGCTGGTGGTCATTATCCTGGTGGTCAAGATCCTGGTGCTCATTATCCTTGTGGTCAAGAACCTAGTGGTCAAGATACTGGTGGTCATTATACTTGTGGTCAAGAACTTAGTCAATACCCTGGTGGTCATGATCCTGGTGGTCAAGATCCTGGTGGTCATTATCCTGGTGGTCAAGATCCTTGTGGTCATTATCCTGGTGGTCAAGAACTTGGTCAATATCCTGGTGGTCATGATCCTGGTGGTCAAGTTCCTGTTGGTCAAGATCCCGGTGGTCATTCTCTTGGTGGTCAAGAACTTGGTCAATATCCTGGTGGTCATGTTCCTGGTGGTCAAGTTCCTGGTGGTCAAGATCCTGGTGGTCAAGATCCTGGTTGTCAAGCTCCTGGTGGTCAGTATCCTGGTGGTCAAGGTCCTGGTGGTCATTATCCTGGTGGTCAAGATCCTGGTGGTAAAGGTCCTGGTGGTCAATATCCTGGTGGTAAAGATCCTGGTGGTCAAGATCCTGGTGGTCAAGATCCTGGTGGTCAAGTTCCTGATGGTCAGTATCCTGGTGGTCAAAATCCTGGTGGTCAAGGTCCTGGTGGTCAAGATCCTGGTGGTCAAGATCCTGATGGTCAAGACCGTGCTGGTCAAGATCCTGGTGGTCAAGATCCTGGTGGTCAGTATCCTGGTGGTCAAAATCCTGGTGGTCAATTTCCTGATGGTCATTATCCTCTTGGTCAAGATCCTGGTTTTCTTTATCCTTGTGGTCAAGATCCTGGTGGTCAAGATCCTGGTGGTCAAGGTCCTGGTGGTCAAGGTCCTGATGGTCGTTATCCTGGTGGTCAAGATGCTGGTGGTCATTATCTTGGTGGTCAATATCCTTATGGTCAAGATGCTTGTGGTCAAGGTCCTGGTGGTCAAGATCCTGGTGGTCGTTATCCTGGTGGTCAAGATGCTTGTGGTCAATATCCTGGTATTCAATATCCATATGGTCAAGACGCTGGTGGTCAAGATCCTGGTGGATAAGATCCTTTTGGTCAAGATTCTGGTGGTCATTATCCTCTTGGTCAAGATTCTGTTGGTCAAGATCCTGGTGGATAAGATCCTCTTGGTCAAGATCCTGGTGGTTATTATCATCTTGGTCAAGATTCTGGTGGTCAAGACCCTGGTGGTCAAGATCCTGGTGGTCAAGATCCTTGTGGTCAAAATCCTGGTGGTCAAGATCCTGGTGGTCAAGTTCCTGGTGGTCATTATGCTCTTGGTCAAAATCCTGGTGGTCAAGATCCTGGTGGTCAAGATCCTGGTGGTCATTATCCTGGTGGTCATTATGCTCTTGGTCAAGATCCTGGTGGTCATTATCCTGGTGGTCAGTATCCTGGTGGTCAGTATCCTGGTGGTCAGTATCCTGGTGGTCAGTATCCTGGTGGTCATTATCCTGGTGGTCAGTATCCTGGTGGTCATTATCCTGGTGGTCATTATCCTGGTGGTCAGTATCCTGGTGGTCAGTATCCTGGTGGTCATTATCCTGGTGGTCAGTATCCTGGTGGTCAGTATCCTGGTGGTCAGTATCCTGGTGGTCAGTATCCTGGTGGTCATTATCCTGGTGGTCAGTATCCTGGTGGTCATTATCCTGGTGGTCATTATCCTGGTGGTCATTATCCTGGTGGTCAGTATCCTGGTGGTCAGTATCCTGGTGGTCAGTATCCTGGTGGTCAGTATCCTGATGGTCAGTATCCTGGTGGTCATTATCCTTGTGGTCAGTATCCTGGTGGTCATTATCCTGGTGGTCATTATCCTGGTGGTCAGTATCCTGGTGGTCAGTATCCTGGTGGTCATTATCCTGGTGGTCATTATCCTGGTGGTCATTATCCTGGTGGTCATTATCCTGGTGGTCAAGATCCTGGTGGTCATTTTCCTGGTGGTCATTATCCTGGTGGTCATTATCCTGGTGGTCATTATCCTGGTGGTCAGTATCCTGGTGGTCAAGATCCTGGTGGTCATTATCCTGGTGGTCAAGATCGTGGTTGTCATTATCCTGGTGGTCATTATCCTGGTGGTCAGTATCCTGGTGGTCAAGATCCTGGTGGTCATTATCCTGGTGGTCAAGATCCTGGTGGTCATTATCCTGGTGGTCAAGATCCTGGTGGTCATTATCCTGGTGGTCATTATCCTGGTGGTCATTATCCTGGTGGTCAAGATCCTGGTGGTCATTATCCTTGTGGTCAAGATCCTGGTGGTCATTATCCTGGTGGTCATTATCCTGGTGGTCATTATCCTGGTGGTCATTATCCTTGTGGTCAATATTACAAAAACACCAAATGTTTTTTACATTAGTGTTAGTAATATAAAAGTTCGGGATACAAAAATAAAGCATTAAAATAAATAAATCTTTAATATAATATAAAAACAACTTTCTTTGGTCTATAGGTATTTAATATATATATACCTGTTACAATAATCAATTATTAGCATTTTAAAATAATAACAAGTTCGTAACCCTACACAGGTACACTTTTCCGACACTACTGTGTCACTATAAATTAGTCAACTCTGTGTCTCACGACACCCTAATGACGCTCCGTGTCACACGACACTTTCCGAGTTGTGACGCTCCCTGTGTCACACGCAACTTATCCGTGTAATGACGCTCCATCTCAACCGTGTCACTACTTGACACCCTTTTCTCTGTGTCACACGACACTCCAACTCTCCGTGTCACACGACACCCTTTTCTCTGCGTAATGACGCTCCTTCTCAGCCGTGTCACTACTTGACACCCTTTTGTCTGCGTAATGACGCTCCTACTCTCCGTGTCACACGACACCCATTTCTCTGCGTCATACACTTTCTCAACGGTGTCACCCTTGACACCCTGCGACACACTCACAGCGTCTTTCTCGAGGCCAGTCACATAACACTATTCAATGTGCACTACGACCATACCTTCTTTAGTGTCACACGACACCCTTTTCTTCTCAGTGTTCCACTACGGTCCTATAGCATATCTTAGTGTGATACTCCGCATACTTCCTTAAGTGTCACACTACGGTCCTAGCCCAGTTCAGTGTCACACTCCAACCTTTTCTTCACGTAATGTCCCACTAAAACAGCGTCCGATGACTTGGCCCACAGTTGACCAACGTAGGCGGCGAGTCCGCAGACATCACCGGTAGTCCTGTAAATACTCTCTAAGGCCAGTAGAAGTACACCGTAAGATGGTCTGGTGAGCACTATCTACCGCCTTCAAGACCAGTTGACACACTGCAAGGAGGTTCGGTTAATCCTGCTTGCAGAACACCATTTCTGCAAGCTCACTGAATGCGGCCATCAAGTAACTGAGGCCATCAGACTCAGTGAGCTGTGGTGAGCGGTTGTTCTAAAATCAGTAGAAGCCAGTAGAATACTCTCTACTGCCAGTAGATGTGTACCATTAGGTGTTCTGGTAAATATTGCTTAGATGCGTACCGTGAGGTGATCAGGTACTTACTGCTTCTAAGGCCAGTAGATGTGTACCATTAGTTGCTTTGGTAACTACTGCTTAAATGCGTACCGTGAGATGTTCAGGTACTTACTGCTCTAAGACCGGCTCAGCAGTCCCCACAATGGGTTTGATGACGTACCCAGTGGTACTGCCGGCCGGCAGGTTAACTATTTAACCACAAGTATGGCAGGGGGCTGTAACAGTCAAGATCCTGGTTTTCATTATCCTTGTGGTCAAGATCCTGGTGGTCAAGATCCTCGCGGTCGTTATCCTGTTGGTCAAGATGCTGGTGGTCAATATCCTGGTGGTCAATATCCTTATGGTCAAGATGCTGTTGATCAAGATCCTGGTGGTCAAGATCCTGGTGGTCAAGGTCCTGGTGGCTGTTTGTTATCCTGGTGGTCAAGATGCTGGTGGTCAATATCCTGGTGGTCAATATCCTTATGGTCAAGACGCTGGTGGTCAAGATCCTGGTGGTCAAGATCCTTTTGGTCAAGATTCTGGTGGTCAAGATCCTGGTGGTCAAGATCCTCTTGGCCAAGGTCCTGGGGGTCAAGATCCTTGTGATAAAGATCCTGGTGGTCAAGATCCTCTTGGCCAAGGTCCTGGGGGTCAAGATCCTTGTGATAAAGATCCTGGTGGTCAAGATCCTGGTGGTCATTATCCTCTTGGTCAAGATCCTGGTGGTCAAGACCCTGGTGGTCAAGATCCTGGTGGTCAAGATCCTGGTGGTCAAGATGCTCGTGGTCAAGTTCCTGTTGGTCAAGATCCTGGGGGTCATTATCCTCTTGGCCAAGATCCTGGTGGTCAAGACCCTGGTGGTCAAGATCCTGGTGGTCAAGATCATTGTGGTCAAAATCCTGGTAGTCAAGCTCCTGGTGGTCAAGTTCCAGGTGGTCATTATCCTCTTGGTCAAGATCCTGGTGGTCAAGACCCTGGTGGTCAAGATCCTTGTGGTCAAAATCCTTGTGGTCAAGATCCTGATGGTTAAGACCCTGGTGGTCATCATCCTCTAGGTCAAGATCCTGGTGGGCAAGATCCTTGTGGTCATTATCCTCTTGGTCAAGATCCTTGCGGTCAACATCCTGGTGGACAAAATCCTGGTGGTCAAAACCCTGGTGGTCAATATCCTGGTGGCCATTATCCTCTTGGTCAAGCTCCTGGTGGACAAGATCCTGGTGGTCAAGATGCTGGTGGCCAATATCGTGGTGGCTAATATCCTGGTGGTCAAAATCCTGTTGGACAAGATAGATCCTGGTGGTCAAGACCCTGGTGGTCAATATCCTGGTGGTCAAAATCCTGGTGGACAAGATCCTGGTGGTCATTATCCTCTTGTTCAAGACCCTGGTGGACAAGATCCTGGTGGTCAAGATGCTGGTCAATATCATGGTGGTAAATATCCTGTTTGTCAAGATCCTGGTGGACAAGATCCTGGTGGTCAAGACTCTGGTGGTCAAGATCCTGGTGATCAAGATTCTGCTGGCCAAGATCCTGCTGGTCAAGATCCTGCTGGTCAAGATCCTGCTGGTCAAGATCCTAGTGGTTATTATCCTCTTGTTCAAGATCCTAGTGGTCAAGATCCTGGTGGTCAAGATCCTGGTGGTCAAGTTCCTGGTGGTCATTATCCTCTTGGTCAAGATCCTGGTGGTCAAGACCCTGCTGGTCAAGATCCTGCTGGTCAAGATCCTAGTGGTCATTATGCTCTTGGTAAAAATCCTGGTGGTCAAGATCCTGGTGGTCATTATCCTCTTGGTCAAGATTCTGGCGGTCAAGGTCCTGGTGGTCAAGATCCTGGCGGTCAAGATCCTGCTGGTCAAGATCCTGGTGGTCAAGAACCTTGTGGTCATTATCCTGGTGGTGAAGATCCTGGTGGACAAGATCCAGGTGGTCAAGACCCTGGTGGTCAAGATCCTGGTGGTCAAGATCCTGGTGGTCATTATCCTCGTGATCAAGATTGTGGTGGACAAGATCTGGTGGTCAAGACCCTGCTAGTCAAGATCCTGGTTGTCATTATCCTCTTGGTCAAGATCCTGGTGGTCAAGATCCTGGTGGTCAAGTTCCTGGTGGTCAAGATCCTGGTGGTCAAGTTCCTGGTGGTCAAGATCCTGGTGGTCAAGTTCCTGGTGGTCAAGTTCCTGGTGGTCAAGATCCTGGTGGTCAAGTTCCTGGTGGTCAAGATCCTGGTGGTCAAGTTCCTGGTGATCAAGTTCCTGGTGGTCAAGATCCTGGTTGTCAAGTTCCTTGTGGTCATTATCCTCTTGGTCAAGATCCTCGAGGTGAAGATCCTGGTGGTGAGATACTGGTGGTCAAGATCCTGGTGGTCAAGATCCTGGTGGTCATCATCCTCTTGGTCAAGATCCTGGTGGTCAAGAACCTAGTAGTCAAATTCCTTGTGGTCAAGATCCTGGAGGACAAGATCCTGGTGATCAAGACCCTGGTGGTCAAGATCCTGGTGGTCAAGATCCTGGTGGTCATTATCCTCGTAGTCAAGATTGTGGTGGAAAAGATCCTGGTGGTCAAGACCCTGCTGGTCAAGATCCTGGTGGTCATTATCCTCTTGGTCAAGATCCTGGTGGTCAAGATCCTGGTGGTCAAGTTCCTGGTGGTCAAGATCCTGGTGGTCAAGTTCCTGGTGGACAAGATCCTGGTAGTAAAGTTCCTGGAGATCAAGATCCTGGTGGTCAAGACCCTGGTGGTCAAGTTCCAAGTGGTCAAGATCCTGGTGGTCATTATCCTCTTGGTCAAGATCCTGGTTGTGAAGATCCTGGTGGTCAAGATCCTGGTGGTCAAGTTCCTGGTGGTCATTATCCTCTTGGTCAAGATCCTCGTGGTCAAGATCCTGGTGGTCAAGCTCCTGGTGGTCAAGCTCCTGTGGTCAAGATCCTGGTGGTCATTATCTTCTTGGTCAAGATCCTGGTGGTCAAGATCCTGGTGGTCATGATCCTCATGGTCAAGTTCCTGGTGGTCAAGATCCTGGTGGTCAAGTTCCTGATGGTCATTATCCTCTTGGTCAAGATCCTGGTGGTCAAGATCCTGGTGGTCAAGATCCTGGTGGTCAAGATCCTGGTGGTCATTATCCTCTTGGTCAAGATCCTGGTGGTCATGATTCTGGTGGTCATGATCCTGGTGGTCAAGTTCCTGGTGGTCAAGATCCTGGTGGTCAAGTTCCTGGTGGTCATTATCCTCTTGGTCAAGATCCTGGTGGTCAAGATCCTTGCGGTCAAGATCCTGGTGGTCAAGTTCCTGGTGGTCATTGTCCTGATGGTCAAGATCCTTGTGGTCAAGATCCTGGTGGTCAAGATCCTGGTGGTCATTATCCTCTTGGTCAAGATCCTGGTGGTCAAGATCCTGGTGGTCAAGTTCCTGGTGGTCAAGATCCTGGTGGTCAAGTTCCTGGTAGTCTTCTGGTTGAACACAAATCAGTCACAAAACATCCTTTTATTTCTTTCCATGCACTTTCCTTCAGTCTATAAGTTACTTTATGAAGAAATATGTAGTTACCATTTCCCATTCCCAGTATGGGCAAGCATACTTGTGATGGACATTAATTTCTTATAAAAAAAGGGTGCTTCACTGGTCATCACGAGGTGGACCTGATGACTGTGGAGACACTGAAAGTCTACCTCATTATCAGGCTGCAAATCTTCCTGATAAATAAGGGTTTTTAAACCCTTTTAAATTCAGTATGGGAATAGGAAATTCACAGAGAAGATCGAATCGAATCGAAGACGACGAGAGCTGTCGTAAGATAGGAAGGAAGAAGGATAAGGAAGGATGGAAATAACTGGAAAAGGATGGGAAGGAGGGGAAGAGGAGGAATCAAGGCAAGTGGCTCATCCACTTTGGGACATGTGGTACCGAAGTACTGGAGGCTTAGATGAAGAGGCTTATGTGATGTCGGTACTTAGCTAACTAGGAGAGGATGACGAAGGCGGCGGCAGGAGCTGGGAGTGTCTGAAGGAAGCAAGCAGGTTGAGTTGTATTGGTAGTGGTCAGCTTGAGGTGTGTTAAGTTACTGTCCCATTAGAAAGAGTCTGGAACTTCTGTGTTGTCATGTGCCTGATTCTAAATTTGCAATCTTGGTCGATCTTTGGAGAATTAAGGACATTGATGAGTTCTCTAAGGTAGAGAAAACGTGCTGGACAAACGACGTACTTGACTTGGAAATAAATGGTATAAAATACCGACACAATGGAAATATAAACACATATGCAGTATAATGTGATCCTTTATTGACTACGTTTCGCCCACACAGTGGGCTTTTTCAAGTCACAAACAGAACTGTTTGTGACTTGAAAAAGCCCACTGTGTGGGCGAAACGTAGTCAATAAAGGATCACATTATACTGCATATGTGTTTATATTTCCACGTACTTGACTTCTTCACTCTGGAGGAGGGAGATCAATGTCTGTGCATCCATTTCTTTAGGATAATCAGGAGTAGTGTAGAAAGCGAATCCACGTATCATATTATATTTTTGTTCATCCTTAGAGTAATAGACAGGTGAAGTCGTTGATTGGTCAGTTTCAAGAAGTGTTGAAGGTGGAAGTGTAGATACGTTGTCAACTTCAGTAGACGAATTAGAAGATGTTTCTAGTGGCAAGGCTTCTGACTGGTTGGATTCAGTGAGGTGTACTGGCGGTGGAGGCTTCTCATTGGACGTTGTTGGAGTGACGTCTCTAGTTGATGGTGGTGATGAAGCTTCTGCAGCAGATGTGCTGATTAAGTCCTTGGAGAATTTGAGAATTTCTTCAGAAGGTGGAGATGCTGGAAATGTAAATGATGGCATGTTATTTAATGCAAATAACTCGTTGATGGTAGAGTTAAAGGATCCAGGTACAGCCATGTTCTGCATGTGAACGTATAGTAGACAATAGTGGATCTTCGTTACGTCACATGTTGGAGGAGTGATGGTGGTGGAGGCGGGCTGAGTAGATGCTTGAAGTAATTTTGTAGTGTCTGCTTGCAACTTTGCAATTGCGGCATACGTTGGTGTGTTGTTGGAAGATTTTTTCTTTGCTGCATCTTGTTGTGTATGGTGATCATTACTTTTGCAGTTTAAACACGCTGGTTGTGTTGGGGCAGCAGCGGTACAGGAACTGAAGGTGTGTCCCTCACTACCACATGTAGTGCAGAACGTCTTGTCTTTTACTGGACATGCTTTGGTGGTGTGAAGATAAGAATAGCAGTTCCAGCAATGTTGGATGTAGTGGTATCTCTCTGCTGCTATGTAGGTGGGACTCATGCAGCAGTAGTAAACAGCAAGACCTTCGTTCAGAGCAGTGGCAGCCATGTTCACGTCGGTAAAGGTGACCTTGAGCATAGACGATGCAGTCGGGATTTTGGTAAAGCTGTCAACAGTAGCCCAAGTATTTTGAGTTTCTATAGATGACTTGAGTTCAGCAATTGGTTGAGAGGTCAAAATCTTATCCAGTTTTTTTAGGAATACTGATTTTCTTGCCCTGAGGGCAGGAGAGGATGTAACAGTAAATCCTTGAGCAGTAAGAGTAGTGGTGGGTTCTGTAGTGAGTAACTTCTCTGCTTCTGCATCATCGTGACATACAACAATGAGTGCTTCTTAGAGTGTCAGAATAGCGTTGAATTTAACATGCAATGCTCCCTGCACAACAGTTGCAAGAGCAAGCTTCGTTGAAACATCAACGGTACCACTGTTTGGCTTGATTTTTACACGATTTGTGTAGCTCATCGTGCAAGTGAAGGCGAAGACAACGCTGGTAAAGGTTCCCCTCTCCAACGGGGATCGTAGGGAGACTGAGTACGTAAGTAGAGCTGCTATGACCTGCCGAGGCGAGAGTCAAAAGCAGAATCTGTGTCTGTGTCTGTGTCGTGTGTATCGTGTGTCACAGAGAAGATACATATTAGTAAAGGCATTTCAGGAAAAGAATAAACTTCTCTAATAGTATGCCAAATTACTTTAAATAATAGAAATGTTTGAAAAGAATTGCACGTCAGAGGTATAACACATTAGTGGTATACCATTGGTATAACACATTGGTGGTATACCATTGGCATAACACATTGGTGGTATACCATTGGCATAACACATTAGTGGTATACCATTGGTATAACACATTAGTGGTATACCACACTAACTGGTTACTTCAGTGATGGTATATTTGTTATTGGCAATTATAGCGATGATATATAAAATATACCATAGTTATACAACATTTATGTTACATTATAAAGGTTGGAATCCATGAAGAAAGTTTACAATAATGTTGGTTTACTTCTGTGTCAGTAAGCTACAGTAATACTATACAATAATGTATACACCATAGGTGATATACGTCAAGGATGGTAAACCACACTGGTGTTATACTACCATTATGTTATACTACCATTATGTTATACTACCATTATGTTATACTACCATTATGTTATACTACCATTATGTTATACTACCATTATGTTATACTACCATTATGTTATACTACCATTATGTTATACTACCATTATGTTATACTACCATTATGTTATACTACCATTATGTTATACTACCATTATGTTATACTACCATTATGTTATACTACCATTATGTTATACTACCAATATGTTATACTACCATTATGTTATACTACCATTATGTTATACTACCATTATGTTATACTACCATTATGTTATACTGCCATTATGTTATACTGCCATTATGTTATACTACCATTATGTTATACTACCATTATGTTATACTACCATTATGTTATACTACCATTATGTTATACTACCATTATGTTATACTACCATTATGCTATACTACCATTGTGTTATACTACCATTGTGTTATACTACCATTATGTTATACTACCATTATGTTGTACTACCATTATGTTATACTACCATTATGTTATACTACCATTATGTTATACTTCCATTATGTTATACTACCATTATGTAATACTACCATTATGTTATACTACCATTATGTTACACTACCATTATGTTATACTACCATTATGTTATACTACCATTATGTTATATTACCATTATGTTACACTACCATTATGTTATACTACCATTATGTTATACTACCATTATGTTATACTACCATTATGTTACACTACCATTATGTTATACTACCATTATGTTATACTACCATTATGTTATACTACCATTATGTTATACTACCATTATGTTATACTACCATTATGTTACACTACCATTATGTTATACTACCATTATGTTATACTACCATTATGTTATACTACCATTATGTTACACTACCATTATGTTATACTACCATTATGTTATACTACCATTATGTTATACTACCATTATGTTATACTACCATTATGTTATACTACCATTATGTTATACTACCATTATGTTACACTACCATTATGTTATACTACCATTATGTTATACTACCATTATGTTATACTACCATTATGTTATACTACCATTATGTTATACTACCATTATGTTATACTACCATTATGTTATACTACCATTATGTTATACTACCATTATGTTATACTACCATTATGTTATACCTAACTCACCATATTACTCTATGATGATACTCAACAATAATACAATATCAAAATGTTATACTCGCATTATTTATATCTTTACTATATCACTGAGTGCATTAACTCCAACAAAGCAATTTCTTAAACAAAACAAAAAAAAAATGAAGAGAGCGGTGATGACCTGATGACCATGGCAGTCATCCTAATTATCCGGCTGCCAATCTTCCTGATTAATGAAGGTTTTTAAACCCATTTAAACCTCCATGCCAGGTGGTGGCCAGTAGGCTGGTCCATAGCGTCTATAAACATTTGATACTACACATGTAATACTGTGATTCAACAAATTATTGAGTTTTACCACATTGTTTCAGCTGTCTGGTACACACTTTACTTCTGCTGCCAAACTTATCTCAACTATTTTCCAGAATTTTCACCTTCAAATACTACATACTCAGGAGTTATTGTTCCCGGCATTTTAGTCGACTTTTACAACACGCATGACTTACGGAGGAAAGATTCTTATTCCACTTCCCCATGGATATAAAAGGAAAAGTAATAAGACCAAGAACTATTAAGATAAAATCAAAGAAAACTCAGATGAGTGTGTATATATAAACGTGTACATGTATGTGTAGTGTGAGCTAAGTGTAAGTAGAAGTAGCAAGACATGCCTGTAATCTTGCATATTTATGAGACAAACAAAAGACACCAGCAGTCCTACCATCATGTAAAACAATTAAAGGCTGTTGTTTTACACTCACTTGGAAGGACGGTAGTACCTCCCTGGGTGGTTGCTGTCTACCAACCTACTACCACAGGACGGTAGTACCTCCCTGGGTGGTTGCTGTCTACCAACCTACTACCACAGGACGGTAGTACCTCCCTGGGTGGTTGCTGTCTACCAACCTACTACCACAGGACGGTAGTACCTCCCTGGGTGGTGATGTCTACCAACCTACTACCACAGGACGGTAGTACCTCCCTGGGTGGTTGCTGTCTACCAACCTACTACCACAGGACGGTAGTACCTCCCTGGGTGGTTGCTGTCTACCAACCTACTACCACAGGACGGTAGTACCTCCCTGGGTGGTGATGTCTACCAACCTACTACCACAGAACGGTAGTACCTCCCTGGGTGGTTGCTGTCTACCAACCTACTACCACAGGACGGTAGTACCTCCCTGGGTGGTTGCTGTCTACCAACCTACTACCACAGGACGGTAGTACCTCCCTGGGTGGTTGCTGTCTACCAACCTACTACCACAGGACGGTAGTACCTCCCTGGGTGGTGATGTCTACCAACCTACTACCACAGGACGGTAGTACCTCCCTGGGTGGTTGCTGTCTACCAACCTACTACCACAGGACGGTAGTACCTCCCTGGGTGGTGATGTCTACCAACCTACTACCACAGGACGGTAGTACCTCCCTGGGTGGTTGCTGTCTACCAACCTACTACCACATTACGGTAGTACCTCCCTGGGTGGTTGCTGTCTACCAACCTACTACCACAGGACGGTAGTACCTCCCTGGGTGGTTGCTGTCTACCAACCTACTACCACAGGACGGTAGTACCTCCCTGGGTGGTGATGTTTACCAACCTACTACCACAGGACGATAGTACCTCCCTGGGTGGTTGCTGTCTACCAACCTACTACCACAGGACGGTAGTACCTCCCTGGGTGGTGATGTCTACCAACCTACTACCACAGGACGGTAGTACCTCCCTGGGTGGTTGCTGTCTACCAACCTTCTACCACAGGACGGTAGTACCTCCCTGGGCGGTTGCTGTCTACCAACCTACTACCACAGGACGGTAGTACCTCCCTGGGTGGTTGCTGTCTACCAACCTACTACCACAGGACGGTAGTACCTCCCTGGGTGGTTGCTGTCTACCAACCTACTACCACAGGACGGTAGTACCTCCCTGGGTGGTTGCTGTCTACCAACCTACTACCACAGGACGGTAGTACCTCCCTGGGTGGTTGCTGTCTACCAACCTACTACCACAGGACGGTAGTACCTCCCTGGGTGGTTGTTGTCTACCACCCTACTACCACAGGACGGTAGTACCTCCCTGGGTGGTTGCTGTCTACCAACCTACTACCACAGGACGGTAGTACCTCCCTGGGTGGTGATGTCTACCAACCTACTACCACAGGACGGTAGTACCTCCCTGGGTGGTTGCTGTCTACCAACCTACTACCACAGGACGGTAGTACCTCCCTGGGCGGTTGCTGTCTACCAACCTACTACCACAGGACGGTAGTACCTCCCTGGGTGGTTGCTGTCTACCAACCTACTACCACAGGACGGTAGTACCTCCCTGGGTGGTTGCTGTCTACCAACCTACTACCACAGGACGGTAGTACCTCCCTGGGTGGTTGCTGTCTACCAACCTACTACCACAGGACGGTAGTACCTCCCTGGGTGGTTGCTGTCTACCAACCTACTACCACAGGACGGTAGTACCTCCCTGGGTGGTTGTTGTCTACCACCCTACTACCACAGGACGGTAGTACCTCCCTGGGTGGTTGCTGTCTACCAACCTACTACCACAGAACGGTAGTACCTCCCTGGGTGGTTGCTGTCTACCAACCTACTACCACAGGACGGTAGTACCTCCCTGGGTGGTTGCTGTCTACCAACCTACTACCACAGGACGGTAGTACCTCCCTGGGTGCTTACTGTCTACCAACCTACTACCACAGAACGGTAGTACCTCCCTGGGTGGTTGCTGTCTACCAACCTACTACCACAGAACGGTAGTACCTCCCTGGGTGGTTGCTGTCTACCAACCTACTACCACAGGACGGTAGTACCTCCCTGGGTGGTTGCTGTCTACCAACCTACTACCACAGGACGGTAGTACCTCCCTGGGTGGTTGTTGTCTACCACCCTACTACCACAGGACGGTAGTACCTCCCTGGGTGGTTGCTGTCTACCAACCTACTACCACAGAACGGTAGTACCTCCCTGGGTGGTTGCTGTCTACCAACCTACTACCACAGAACGGTAGTACCTCCCTGGGTGGTTGCTGTCTACCAACCTACTACCACAGGACGGTAGTACCTCCCTGGGTGCTTACTGTCTACCAACCTACTACCACAGAACGGTAGTACCTCCCTGGGTGGTTGCTGTCTACCAACCTACTACCACAGAACGGTAGTACCTCCCTGGGTGGTTGCTGTCTACCAACCTACTACCACAGGACGGTAGTACCTCCCTGGGTGGTTGCTGTCTACCAACCTACTACCACAGGACGGTAGTACCTCCCTGGGTGGTTGCTGTCTACCAACCTACTACACATCTTCACTATAAAACACATCTTCACTATAATACAAACCTTCACTATAATACAGATCTTCACTATAATACACATCTTCACTATAATACACATCTTCACTATAATACAGATCTTCACTATAATACACATCTTCACTATAATACACATCTTCACTATAATACACACCTTCACTATAATACACATCTTCACTATAATACACACCTTCACTATAATACACATCTTCACTATAATACAAACCTTCACTATAATACACATCTTCACTATAATACACATCTTCACTATAATACACATCTTCACTATAATACAAACCTTCACTATAATACACATCTTCACTATAATACACACCTTCACTATAATACACATCTTCACTATAATACAAACCTTCACTATAATACACATCTTCACTATAATACACACCTTCACTATAATACACATCTTCACTATAATACAAACCTTCACTATAATACAGATCTTCACTATAATACACATCTTCACTATAATACACATCTTCACTATAATACACATCTTCACTATAATAAACACCTACACTATAATACACATCTTCACTATAATAAACACCTTCACTATAATACACATCTTCACTATAATAAACACCTACACTATAATACACATCTTCACTATAATACAAACCTTCACTATAATACACACCTTCACTATAATACACACATTCACTATAATAAACACCTACACTATAATACACATCTTCACTATAATAAACACCTACACTATAATACACATCTTCACTATAATACAAACCTTCACTATAATACACACCTTCACTATAATACACACATTCACTATAATACACATCTTCACTATAATATACACCTTCACTATAATACACACCTTCACTGTAATACACATCTTCACTATAATACACATCTTCACTATAATACACATCTTCACTATAATACACATCTTCACTATAATACACATCTTCTCTATAATACAAAGCTTCACCATAATACCCATCTTCACTATAATGCTAACCTTCACTATAATACAAACCTTCATATATATATATATATATATATATATATATATATATATATATATATATATATATATATATATATATATATATATATATATATATATATATATATATATATATATATATATATATATTTCTTGTTTTCTAAGGTAACTTACTTATTTCAGGTATGCTATAAGTGTCGACCTGCTTTGGGGAAGCTTAGTAAACTCTTAAATTTAATTAAAGAAGAAGATAAAAAATGAATATTCTTAAATTGTTACAAAAGCTTTTCAGGGGCCATGTGGAGACTGCCAGGCCAAAGGCTGATCTGGAGGCTGCCTGGCGTATGGCTAAACAGCAGGCAGCCATTCGTGAGGCTGAACTGGAGGCCGTCATGCGTAAGGCAAAGCTAGAGGCCTCCAGGCTTGAGGGTGAGTTGCAGGCAGCCAGGCGTGAGGCTGTTCTGGAGGCCGCCTGGCATAAGGCTGAGCTGGAGGCAGCCAGTCGTAAGGCCGAACTGGAGGAGGCCAGACGTAAGGCTCAGCTGGAAGCTGCCAGGCGTAAGGCTGATATGGAAATCTCCAGGTTATAGGCTGAGCTGGAGGCCACTAGGCATGAAGGTGAGGCAGAGATCACCTGGCGTAGGGCTGAGCTGGAGGCCGCCAGGCTTAAGGCTGAAATGAATACCGCCAGGCGTGAGGTTGAGTTGGAGGCTGCCAGGCATGAGGCCTTGCTGGAAACCTCCAGGCTTAAGGCTGGACTGGAGGTTGCAAGGTGTGCGGTCGAGGAGGCCGCCAGGAATCTGGCTGAGGAGGCCGCCAGCTGTGTTGCTGAGGAGGCCGCCAGCTGTGTTGCTGAGGAGGCCGCCGGGTGTGTTGCTGAGGAGGCCGCCAGCTGTGTTGCTGAGGAGGCCGCCAGCTGTGTTGCTGAGGAGGCCACCAGCTGTGTTGCTGAGGAGGCCACCAGCTGTGTTGATGAACAGGCCGCCAGCTGTGTTGCTGATGTGGCCTCCAGCTGTGTTGCTCAGGAGGCCACCAGCTGTGTTGATGAACAGGCCGCCAGCTGTGTTGCTGAGCATTCCACCAGCTGTGTTGCTGATGTGGCCTCCAGCTGTGTTGCTCAGGAGGCCACCAGCTGTGTTGATGAACAGGCCGCCAGCTGTGTTGCTGAGCATTCCACCAGCTGTGTTGCTGATGTGGCCTCCAGCTGTGTTGCTGAGGAGGCCTCCAGGTCTCTACTGAAAGAACTGCCAAAAGCAGTACCTTCAGTAGAGATGTCACAAAATTTTTCTGTTTGTACCTTCGAGGAGCTAACCCAGCGTTTCGAACAATATCCTTGGCAGGAGGTTGGTAGTGGAGTAAGCTCCACTGTTTTCCGCATAGACCTCGAAGATCGAACAGTCTGTGCCAAAAGGGCAAATAACCAAGTATACAAGAAATACTTTAAGAAAGAAGTTGCCTTTCTTCAGCGACTTGATGGTGCCGGTGGCGCCCCTATTCCACTATGTATGTCCACTGATCCTGCTGTCCTCGTTATGTCTTATAGGGGCGACACACGTCTTGATGATTTCCTTGAGAAATGTTCTCTCAGCCAAAGCATTCACGCTCTAATCAAATTGACGAATTCCTTGAACGAGATTCACAGCAGGGGTGTTCTGCATAGTGATCTTAAAATGGATAACGTCGTGATTCAGAACCAGGATGATCCAGATAATTTTACAGTTAATATAATTGATTATGGATTAGCACATCGCCTGGGAGCCAATCGAAAAATATTCCACACCGTAAGTCGCCACTACCCTCCCGAGGCTTATTGCCCAGGGAAAGCATCACGAACTTTTGATATTTTTTCATTAGGAAATATTTTCTTTCACACGTGTTCAATACTGATGGTTAAAAAATGTCCTAAAGGTCTATTGCCTCTGGCTCAGTCAATGATGAGTGAGTCACAGATGAAGCGTCCCAACCTCAAATCCATCATTAATCGTCTGACAAAAATTCTGGAAGGAATTAATGATAATGATAAAGAGGAGGATACGTCTGATGATGATTTAGAAATGTTAGAAGCAATGCTTTGCAATGTGTTTAAAGCCCCTCCCCAAATGTTTGGTGTCCCACCTGTGTGAGAGCCAGGATCAGATATACCAACTTACTGTGAGGTATGGTGTGTCCCACCTGTGTGATAGCCAGGATCAGATATACTAACTGACACTGACTGTGAGGTATGGTGTGTCCCACCTGTGTAAGATGAAAAAAAAAAAAAAAAAAAAAAAAAAAAAAAAAAAAAAAAAAAAAAAAAAAAAAAAAAAAAAAAAAAAAAAAAAAAAAAAAAGGAACTCGATGAGCAGCCACCTCCACGTGGTGAGTTCTGGGTATTTTGTGTGACTGTCAGAATGTACTGTCAGACAAGATAGCTGAGAGCTGCTCTCAGTGTACATTGTCTTTTGAACATTGTATACTGTAAACTACCAGTAATTAAATATCAGTGACTCTCCTTATAAACGAAATTAATGATGCTTACAAGTGATTTTCCGTCGCATGAAGAAAATATTATTCATTGCCAAAATTCCAGCTTACAAATATTATTTTCATTTTATCAGGATTTTTTATTTGTATTGAAATTTGGCATAACTTTAATTTTTTCTTCATTCGCATATATATTTTTACAACATTTTCTCCAGAAATTTCTCAATATATTACTCACGTTTTTTTTCTTGTTGTCAATTTTATTGATCATCTTGTCTTTCATAGACCTGACTCACATAATCGTAATGACACTACTGCATACAAACCATTTTCAACATGACTCCTCACATCAGGTAATTTTTTTAGGATTTTTTCCGTTTTTTTATTGCTATTCCTTGTATTATTCTTTCTAATATAATAATTGACGATTTGGCATCATATGAGAGTGGGCGGAGCTTATACGTAGACTTTAAGCCAATCATGAACCGTCTGGCAACATTGCTGCTCTGGGGAGGCAGATTTATTGATTTATTTATTTATTTTATGTCATTGCAAACAGTACATTGAGATTTTATATTTTATAATCGTGGGTTGCAATACAAAGAGAGTCTCTATTATGCCCAGGCATTATGGGCCAACTTAACATTATTGGTTTACAGTCTACTTAACACTAAGGATTATATCATAATTGTACAGTAGGATAGTAATTATTTCATAGTTGTACAGTAGATTATTAATTATAAGTGAATCAAATTTATATAAACAAAGGATATATCCATATAGTCTATAATGCTTTTTCTGAAAACAATGATTCAATTATATTCGTGTCAACAATGGATAAAAGGTCCAAAGTGATTGTTGAAGTTATGATGTGGGAGAACATAAGTGAGTATGTGTGTACTGAGTATTTAGCATTTAGTCTAAGGTGATTAAGTAAGTTAAATTGATTTTCAGACCGGGTTACTTTAATACCTTCTGGTAATGAATTCCATATTTTGGGGCCCCTTTATGTTTACCTGGAGTTTACCTAAGAGAGTTCCGGGGGTCAACGCCCCCGCGGCCCGGTCTCTGTGACCAGGCCTCATGGTGGAACAGGGCCTGATCAACCAGGCTGTTACTGCTGGCTGCACGCAATCCAACGTGCGAGCCACAGTCCGGCTGGTCAGGTACCGACTTTAGGTGCTTGTCCAGTGCCAGCTGGACTATCTTATTGAAACACGCACAATAACGTTTACGAACACTACTTCACGTACACCAAAAATTAAAGAAATCGGACGAGAAAAAAAAAGGTCGAAATTTTAATTGCCTCCCTTAAACCACAAGTAGGTGTGTACAAGTAGGTAAGCACACACACACACACACACACACACACACACACACACACACACACACACACACACACACACACACACAGACACACACTCAGATACATTAGTGAAGATGAATGCGAGTATCTTCGGAATCCTTACAACGCAAATGCTCAGGTGTTGCTGGCTGAGAAAGCTATTCATGAGGAGCTGGAAGAACTCCGACTTGATGATTCTGCAAGTGATGAATATTCTGAAAAGAATTTATGTGATTCTTAGTGTGAGACGCTAAACGGGTTGCTGAAGCCGCTATTCAAGCACTACTGTTATTCCCATCAACATGGCTTTGTGAGTTAGCATTTTAAGTGTTGCTGGGGATTAAGTCAACATAGATCAAATCTCAAAGCGACTGAATATATACGTCGTGCAGTTGCTAAAGTTTCCCCTCGTATTATTGAACTTGTTGCCGAAAAAACAGGTTCATTCATCACATTAGTATTTGTATTTAGTTTTAGAATATTATTTTAACAAGTTTTGTCTACTTTTACTGTATATAATATATATATATGGAACAGATAAATATATTTTACAAATACACTGAGTTCAAGTTATCAATGTTATCAATATTATATAATCTCTACACATACAGATTTCAAAGAAAATAATATAAATATCGTATAATTTTGTAAATTTTTGATTCCTAAATTTTAAAGGTACATGGGAACATGTCACAATGCCCAAGGGGTACAAGCTGAAGTCTACCACAGGGTTGGAAACCCCTTTGATACATATATAATCTCTACACATACAGATTTCAAAGAAAATAATATAAATATCGTATAATTTTGTAAATTTTTGATTCCTAAATTTTAAAGGTACATGGGAACATGTCACAATGTCCAAGGGGTACAAGCTGAAGTCTACCACAGGGTTGGAAACCCCTTTGATAGACTGCAGCTTGGTTGTGAAGCATTCTGAAATTAAAGTAGTCTTACGGCCAGTGAATTTCTGCTGTCACTTAGGTTAAACGGCGTAATAATGAAGACGGATGTTAAGAGATAGCGTGTAATAACACTACAGAAGCAGTGACGGATGTTAAGAGATAGCGTGTAATAACACTACGGAAGCAGTGACGGATGTTAAGAGATAGCATGTAATAACACTACAGAAGCAGTGACGGATTTTAAGAGATAGCGAGTAATAACACTACAGAAGCAGTGACGGATTTTAAGAGATAGCGTGTAATAACACTACGGAAGCAGTGACGGATGTTAAGAGATAGCGTGTAATAACACTACAGAAGCAGTGACGGATGTTAAGAGATAGCTTGTAATAACACTACAGAAGCAGTGACGGATGTTAAGAGATAGCGAATAATAACACTACGGAAGCAACTTGGTTTCTCTCCATCACGTTGATGGTTATCTAGTCCCTATCGTAGTCAGAATTTATAAATTGGTATAAATGTTTAGAAAATCGACAAGTTGCAATATTTGAGAATCTTCATTCTGGAAACATTTCTCCAGCCTGTGGCTTCTTCAGTCTAATACAGGAAACCCCAGATTGAGGGACTGATTAGCTCACACTTCTCAGCTTCCATCGTTCTTCTCTGTATTGGACTGAAGAAACCACTGGCTGGCGAAACGTTTCCAGAACAAAAATCCCTAAATATTGCGCAAGTGTCTAATTAATCAGAATTCAGAAAATTTTGCTAAGCCTGGTTGTATTATAAGCCTATATATAGGAATAATTTTGCGCCATTTATTTGTTTATATTTATTTGTACATGTCCATACTTTGTAATTTATATATGTATATTTCATTCCGGTAGCTTTTAACATAGGAAACTTGTACGTAAGTAGCCAAGAATAAAATGTTGTATATCTATCCCATCTTCTATATTTTAATAAACACATTATATCATAATTTTCATCATGAAATTATCTTCATATTTTTTTTAGTATAAATGTGGCAGGGAGGTTGCATGGCAACTGAGATAAAATTACAGCCTCGTCTGAAATTTAATAGTTGGGGAAACTAAAGCAATTGCAATTGGCTAGGTTAGATTAGGTAAGGTTCGTCAGGAAACAGGACAAGTGTTTCCCGACCCGGACTCCTCGCTCATATTTCACCGAGTTTGAATTGACTGACCAAGAACTCTGATGTAGAAAAGTGTGTGTGCTTGGTTTTCCAAGTCAGTAGCAATCCAGCCACAGAGGCGAGTGGGGTGTTATCAGGGATGTCTGCTAAAGGCCCCAAATTATTTATTTACTGTTATTGGGCATCCTGAGAATTCCTCTCTTAGCTGCAGTTATCCGTAATTACGGGAAATAATTTGCAGTGGTTAAACATATTATTATAATCATAACTAAGTGCTAGACCCACAAGGGTCACCGTTTAAATATAACCTCCTTTTGTATAATTGTCTTCTGTAGCCACAAGTATGAATATAGTATTTTATATGATTAATTATAGTTACCCACCTCAGTGGACTTAGATATTCTAAATAAGCCCCGAACAATTATGCAGTAAAATATTTTATCTAGTTTTCTAAATTATTTTTTAAAAATTAATGAAACATTAAAAAATTAAGAAAAGTAAGCTTAAGTGTTATTGTATTGCATATTTCGACAATTTAGAACGGTTTGAAGTATTTTTAGTAAACTTCTTAAACATTAACTCTGATATAAATCAGTGCTCAGATGAATTGTAATAAAAATATATGCTATGCTAATGTACATAATATTTTGCTTATCACTGAATTAAATTTACTCGTGCTTATGTTTATGTTACTAAGTACAGTAATATTGCTTGTGTTCTGCTGCTGCCCATAATATGACTTATGAATAAATTGATATTCGTACCTATGCTACTGTGTCGAACATTATTTCTTGTCCAATGTATAAATGAAGTAAGCAGTGTTTTGAAATATAAAAAGTTAAGTAACTCGCAGGTGACTGGTTTACCATTACTATTCTGATGTCGTTCCTAGGACGTTTAAAATTAAATTCTTTTACACAAGGAGATGCATCAGCACATAACAGAGATTTGAAGGAAGGTGCTAGCGAAATAATTTTTTTTTTATTTTTGGTCAAATTTCAATTAAATTTTCACAATGAAGTAAGCAGCATTTGAAGCATATACACTCTTTATAATGACTTTTTGCCTTAAAAGATAGGAAAAGAATAAATAGTGCCCTATTCGATAGGGCATAAAACTCTCCCTTTTCTAGAAAATTGGATGTACAATGATCTAGTTGACATCAGATGAAAGATAAGGGCGAAAATGCCAATAGATTGCATAATAAAAAATGTTAAAGTTCATTATTTTTTTAAGGATTTTTTTTTGGGGAAAAAAATCAGTGAAAACAAAGCGGTAAAAATATGGCAAATCCCCTTTATATGTTAGTAGAACCATCATTACTCAATAACGTGTGCAAAACAACATGACACTCCTATAAATACTTTTCGGCAAAAATGGTAAAATAATGTCAGTAACTTATGCCCAAGTTATACATATACGTATTACGTTTTCTGTAAAACTCTACGGTAATGGCACGCCACCGTTCACTATGTTTTACACCTCGACACATGTTGACAACACACAGGCGATTGAACTATTATCATCATTCCCTGCATTTGAATGGAGTCCTCTGAAAAGTCGCAATTTTTTAAGAAAAAAAAAGCAAATTGCCATCGGGTCAGTAGGCCTGTTGCAGTGGTCCTTCTTTCTTATGTTCTTATGTTCTTATGTCTTTTTGATGAAAGTAAGGAAAAAAAATACATTTTGGGAAAAACATACTTAAAAATATGATAGAAACAAGCTAATTACATCAACATATTGCCCAGAATTTTGCACTATTTTTTGCATTTTTTTCCCCATAATTTTTCAATTTTCCTTTTTCATTACTCTTAAAAACAATAGCTCCCTCCTGAAGGTTTATAAACTATAGATGGAGATAGTAAGGGTAAGACAAACAACTACTGGTATAAAGATTGGCAAGTAATAATATAGGCAATGATATTTAAGAGGTATGGAGCAGATTTATGAAGGTAGTGATAGTGCTCAGCAGAAGTGTGTAGTTACAGGAAAAAGGGTACAGGAGGAAAGAAGACATTAGTGGAATGATGAGGTAAAGAGAGTAGTAAGAGAGAAGTTACCATATGAGAGGTTTTTACAAAGTAGAGGTGATACAAGGAGGGAGGAATACATGTATATGGAGAGTGGTGAAGGAATGTAAGAGAAGAGCATATAACAGAGTGAGTGAGATACTATCAACAGATTTTGCTGAGAATAATAAAAGTTTTGGAGCCAGATTAATAAGTTAAGAAAGCCTAGGGAACGAATGGATTTGACAGTTAAAAATAGGAGAGGAGAATTATTAGATGTAGAGTTGGAAGTATCCGGAAGACGGAAAGAATATTTTCAGGAACTATTAAATGCTGATGACAATGAGGAAGCTGTGATTTCTTGCACTGGGCAGGGAGGCATAACATCTTGTAGGAGTGATTAAGAGCCATTTGTGAGAGTATGGGAGGTGCTTGAGGCAGTGGGAAGAATGAAAAGAGGAAAAGCAGCTGGGAATGAAATAAAGACAGGAATGATAAGAGCAGGAGGGGATATAGTTTTGGAATGGTTGGTGCTTTAATTTAATAAATGTATGGAAGAAGAGAAGGTACATAGGGATTGGCAGAAAACTCCTTTGTATAAAGGCAAAGGGGACAAAAAAATTGAAAAAATAATACAGGAAAAAGCCTGTTGAGTATGCCTCTTAGAGTGTATGGAAGAGTTATTATTGAAAGATTTAAAAGTAAGACGGAGAGCAGGATCGTAGATGAACAAGGAGGCTTTAGGAAGGGAGGGGGCGTGTAGACAAGTGTTTACAGTGAAGCACATAGGTGAACAGTATTTAGATAAAATTAAAGAGGTTTTCATTGCATTTATTTATATGGAAAAGGCATATGACAGAGTGGATAGAGGAGCAATGTGGCAATTGTTGCAAATGAATGGAATAGGTGGTAGGTTACTGAAAGCGGCAAAGAGTTGTTACAAGGATAGTGATGCTCAGGTTAGAGTATATAGGAGAGAGGGAAAATATTTCCCAGTAAAAGTAGGCCTTAGACGGAGATGCGAGATGTCAACATGGTTGTTCAATATATAGATGGGGCTGTATGAGAAGTGAATGTTCGGGTGTTGGCAAGAGGTGTGGGGTTAAAAGATAAAGAATCTAACACAAAGTGGGAGTTGTCAGAGTTGCTCTTTGCTGATGACACTGTGCTATCGGAAGATTTTGAAGAGAAGTTACAAAGGTTTGTGAACGAATTTGGATGGATATGTAAAAACAGGAAATTAAAAGTGAATGTAGAAATCAGCAAGGTGACGAAAATGACATAAAAAAAATAGGTCATGAAAGATTGGATGTGAGATTGTAGGGAGGGAGTATGGAGGAAGTGAATATATTCAGATATTTGGGAGTAGACTTGTCAGGAGATGGGTCTATGAAAGACGAGGTGAATCATACAACTGATGAGGGGAAATAGATGAGTGGAGCACTGAAAAGTTTGTGAAGACAAAAGAACGGAAAGAGGGGAATGTATGATAGGAGCACCAACGCTCTTATATAGGTGTGAAACATGGGTGGTAAATGTTGCAACAAGGAGAAAGCTGGAGGCAGTGGAGATGTGTCTGAGGGCAATGTGTGGTGTGAATATAATGGAGATTAGAAGATGCGGGTTGTTTATAAGTATTATCTATAGTTCAGAGGAAGGGTTAAAGTGGTTCGGATATTACAGAGAATTAAATAAAATAAATTGACTTAGAAGGCATATAAATGCTGTTAGAAGGAAGGCGGGGTAGAGGTCGTCCTATGAAAGGTTGAAGAGGGAGAATAAAGGACGTTTTGTGTACGAGCGGCTTGGACTTCCAGCAAGCGTGGGTGAGCATGTTAAGAGCGAGTGCAGACTAGCAGTTTTTATGACCTGACGTGCTGTTGGAGTGTGAGCAAAGTAAAGTTTATGAAGGGATTCATCGAAACCAGTTAGCTGGACTTGAATCCTGGAGGTAAGAAGTACAGTGCCTGCACTATGAAGGAGGGTTGTTGATATGTTGCAATTTTTATAACCGTAGTGTCAGTCCGCCTCTGGCTGGACAGTGATAGAGTGAATGATGAAAGTGTTTCTTCTTTTTCGGTTCACCTTGCCTTGGTGGGAAACGGCCAATGTGTTAATAAAAGTAAAATATTAAATCGTGTTTCCATTTCATAACTTTAATCCAGCATGTTATGCTATAGACCCAGAGGGCTCTAACCGAAGATTAATTTTTTGGTGTGTGTATACATCATATACAGTGTAGTGGCAACCCCTTCCCACCCTTTCCCTCTCTCTCTCAGCCAATCTAGTGGTTGGATTATATTATACTTGCGTAGAGAAGAGATGATCTCCTTAAATATCTTAAGAATTATTGTTTTTCTTGTGAACTGTTGTGGATACAGCAGTTTCTTGGTGCTCCTCTTCTGTTGCTGTGATAGTTGAATTTAGACGTAACTTGCCATCTTAGAAGCAGTTGATACTGCTTTACATGAAGGTCCAGGCATAACTAACTTAAATTTCATGGGTCTAACCTCTTTCACACACACAAAGTTTTAGATGTACTTTAACTACATAATATATTATGCCCCATGTAGTCTCGAATACACTATTGTATGCCCTGGGCACTCTCATACTGTATGCCATGGGCGGTCTCATATTGCATGCCCTGGGCACTCTCATACTGCATGCCCTGGGTACTCTCATATTGCATGCCCTGGGCACTCTCATATTGCATGCCCTGGGCACTCTCATATTGCATGCCCTGGGCACTCTCATATTGCATGCCCTGGGCACTCTCATATTGTATGCCCTGGGCACTCTCATACTGTATGCCCTGGGCACTCATATTGTATGCCCTGGGCACTCTCATACTGTATGCCCTGGGCACTCTCATACTGAATGCCCTGGGCACTCTCATACTGTATGCCCTGGGCACTCTCATACTGTATGCCATGGGCGGTCTCATATTGCATGCCCTGGGCACTCTCATACTGCATGCCCTGGGTACTCTCATATTGCATGCCCTGGGCACTCTCATATTGCATGCCCTGGGCACTCTCATATTGCATGCCCTGGGCACTCTCATACTGCATGCCCTGGGCACTCTCATATTGCATGCCCTGGGCACTCTCATACTGTATGCCCTGGGCACTCTCATATTGCATGCCCTGGGCACTCTCATATTGTATGCCCTGGGCACTCTCATACTGTATGCCCTGGGCACTCATATTGTATGCCCTGGGCACTCTCATACTGTATGCCCTGGGCACTCTCATACTGAATGCCCTGGGCACTCTCATACTGTATGCCCTGGGCACTCTCATACTGTATGCCATGGGCGATCTCATATTGCATGCCCTGGGCACTCTCATACTGCATGCCCTGGGCACTCTCATATTGCATGCCCTGGGCACTCTCATATTGCATGCCCTGGGCACTCTCATATTGCATGCCCTGGGCACTCTCATATTGCATGCCCTGGGCACTCTCATATTGCATGCCCTGGGCACTCTCATACTGTATGCCCTAGGCACTCTCATATTGCATGCCCTGGGCACTCTCATATTGTATGCCCTGGGCACTCTCATACTGTATGCCCTGGGCACTCATATTGTATGCCCTGGGCACTCTCATACTGTATGCCCTGGGCACTCTCATACTGAATGCCCTGGGCACTCATATTGCATGCCCTGGGCACTCTCATATTGCATGCCCTGGGCACTCTCATATTGCATGCCCTGGGCACTCTCATACTGTATGCCCTGGGCACTCATATTGTATGACTTGGGTACTCTCATATTGTATGCCCTGGGCACTCTCATATTGTATGACTTGGGTACTCTCATATTGTATGCCCTGGGCACTCTCATATTGTATGCCCTGGGCACTCATATTGTATGCCTTGGGTACTCTCATATTGTATCACTTGGGTACTCTCATATTGTATGCCTTAGGCACTCTCATATTGTATGACTTGGGTACTCTCATATTGCATGCCCTGGACACTCTCATATTGTATGCCCTGGGCACTCTCATATTGCATGCCCTGGGCACTCTCATACTGTATGCCCTGGGCACTCTCATATTGCATGCCCTTGGCACTCTCATACTGTATGCCATGGGCGCTCTCATATTGCATGCCCTGGGCACTCATATTGCATGCCCTGGGCACTCTCATATTGTATGCCCTGGGCACTCTCATATTGCATGCCCTGGGCACTCTCATATTGTATGCCCTGGGCACTCATATTGTATGCCTTGGGCACTCTCATATTGTATGCCTTGGGCACTCTCATATTGTATGCCTTGGGCACTCTCATATTGTATGACTTGGTGTTACGCAAAAATGTGGGATAGCTGGGGGCTTGAGCCTGGTCTAAGGGCAAAGGTATAAGTTACACACATCTCAAGCCCTAACCGGCCACCCCGGGCTATCCCAGTTAAAAACAGAAAGCGCTAAACCAGTATGTTACTTCAAGGGGTTGGTTAACAGAGGGTTAGGCAAAAATCCCAATTAGGAAAATATATCTATTTAATCACCATAACATAAAAACCTTAATTCTACACGCCCAAATGAAGGTACACACAGCTGGCTGGAGGTTCAGCCACCATAACACTAGGCTTCGTCAGCGTCAGGCCGTCATGACACCACAAACCTAATTTCTTACTTCATCACTCATCCCACAGCACCCTGACCATGTCAGTGCCTGGGTTAACATACAGGTAAGCCATATGAAAGCCTATGGCTTGAATTGGATAAACAAAATGAGTGTATTATTGCAAACTTAACTTAAAATATACAGCATCTCCGACGCCAGCTTCTACCGCCATCCTAACGTCACGTGACCTCCTCCCCCACGCTTACTCTGCGTACCCAAACATCCTTGGAAAATAAATCACTAACTCCATTCTTTATAATTATAGTTAGAGTACTTTACAGTACCTCCAAAAGCACATTATGAATTATAAAATTATTCCTTACAACTACAATATTCATATTATTATGGCACACTTCCCCACTAATATGTACATACGATGTCATGGAGAACCCTCCATAACACCTGGTACTCTGCCTTTACCATCATTACCTGGTACTCTGCCTTTACCATCATTACCTGGTACTCTGCCTTTACCATCATTACCTGGTACTCTGCCTTTACCATCATTACCTGGTACTCTGCCTTTACCATCATTACCTGGTACTCTGCCTTTACCATCATTACCTGGTACTCTGCCTTTACCATCATTACCTGGTACTCTGCCTTTACCATCATTACCTGGTACTCTGCCTTTACCATCATTACCTGGTACTCTGCCTTTACCATCATTACCTGGTACTCTGCCTTTACCATCATTACCTGGTACTCTGCCTTTACCATCATTACCTGGTACTCTGCCTTTACCATCATTACCTGGTACTCTGCCTTTACCATCATTACCTGGTACTCTGCCTTTACCATCATTACCTGGTACTCTGCCTTTACCATCATTACCTGGTACTCTGCCTTTACCATCATTACCTGGTACTCTGCCTTTACCATCATTACCTGGTACTCTGCCTTTACCATCATTACCTGGTACTCTGCCTTTACCATCATTACCTGGTACTCTGCCTTTACCATCATTACCTGGTACTCTGCCTTTACCATCATTACCTGGTACTCTGCCTTTACCATCATTACCTGGTACTCTGCCTTTACCATCATTACCTGGTACTCTGCCTTTACCATCATTACCTGGTACTCTGTTAAAGTCAGCAACGTATCAATCTACACTGAAGCTTCGAGGAGTAAGAAAATAAATCGAAAAATATGGAAAATAAATTTTGCTTACGGAAAGATAGTTTAAGAATCTGGCAACATTTTAGTGAAAATCCCATTGTAGTGCGATGTTTCTACAGTAAATTATAGCTATTTAAACATTGTAGTGCGATGTTTCTGCAGTAAATTATTGCTATTTAAACATTTCTTGTGATGACACCAAGTAAATGTATCCGTCAACGTTAGGTGAATTTTTAGAATTTTTTTACTATTTTTCATTCTAATGCACTAAATTTACCACTGTACATGATTACAGTGTGGGAGGAGCTATAGCACAGTAGGAGGAGTCTGTAGGAGAGGCAGGAAAGAATTTGCTTCGTCAGGGGTCTGGTCATCGGCCACAAAAGTCTTGTACTTACGCTGTTATTAGTAATAAACTTCATCTGCCTATAACTATTATTCATAAATAATAGCAGACATAAGATAAATAACATAAAGCATAATAAAGACTGCCAAAATAATATTTGCCCTGTATCACTCATTTATCTCACCTATGGAATTTGCGCATGAGACTCAACAACAATAAACCATCTAAGACCACTAATAACCCAGCAAAAGACTGAAGATTGAGATACTTATGCAGCATATGGGAATCTTTATTCAGGAAACGTTTCGCCACACAGTGGCTTCATCAGTCCAATACAAAGAGGAAGGCGTAAGGT
This sequence comes from Cherax quadricarinatus, assembly GCF_038502225.1. NCBI lineage: Eukaryota > Metazoa > Arthropoda > Malacostraca > Decapoda > Parastacidae > Cherax > Cherax quadricarinatus. The sequence continues at coordinate 7,079 of NW_027195335.1, read as the reverse complement.
GAGGAGTTTGAGGTAATCAGTCCCTCAGCCTGGAGTCGATGTGTTCAGTCCATCAATCTTGTAGAATGTACAGCATAGGGTCGTAGACGTAGCTTATATACTGTAGTGAGGTGAGGTGAAGCAGTCGGATGCGGGGTCACAGTGGTACCATCCACTAGTCGAAGTAGGTCTTCGTCCGAAGGTTGAACAAGTGCTGAAGAATTCTTTGTAACAAGATCCCATGATGCTGCAGTGTCTGACAGTTGTGATGAATGGTTTGAAAAACCGACAAGTTGAAGATTGAGACACTTATACAGCATATGGGAATCTTTATTCAGGAAACGTTTCGCCAAACAGTGGCTTCATCAATCTAATACAAAGTAGAAAGGCGTAAGGAGAGGAGGAGTTTGAGGTAATCAGTCCCTCAGCCTGGAGTCGATGTGTTCAGTCCATCAATCTTGTAGAATGTACAGCGTAGGGTCGTAGACGTAGCTTATATACTGTAGTGAGGTGAGGCGAAGCAGGAGGAGGTGGGGTCATAGTGGTCCCATCCACTAGTCGAAGTAGGTCTTCGTCCAAAGGTTGGACAAGTGTTGAAGAATTCTTTGTAACAAGATCCCATGATGCTACAGTGTCTGACAGTTGTGATGAATGGTTTGAAAAACCGACAAGTTGAAGAATGAGACGGCCCTATGCTGTACATTCTACAAGACTGATGGACTGAACACATCGACTCCAGGCTGAGGGACTGATTACCTCAAATTCCTCCTCTCCTTACGCCTTTCTACTTTGTATTGGACTGATGAAGCTACTGTGTGGCGAAACGTTTCCTGAATAAAGATGCCCATATGTTGCATAAGTGTCTCAATCTTCAACTTGTCGGTTTTTCAAAACATTCATCACAGAGAATGACAATGTTTGACAGACAGAACCCACCTAAGTAGGAGACAAGAACAAAAATACAGAAATGGTGAAGAGGTTAAAAGAATCGACAAAAGCCAGGTTAAATAACGAGTTTTCTCAAGTTAACAATGTAATGAGAAAGGACATTTACAGAGAACCAGGACTAGACTAAGACTCATGTTTATAATATAATGCCTCAACAAGATTGCGCTGTGAAGGCTAGAAAGGTAGACAGTTTTGGCAGAGGACCAGTTCATAGAATGACAATAAAGTCTAACATAACAAAAAAGAACATTGCTATCCTACGCTCAGCAGCCCTACCTTCCCCAGCGTGTCCAGGAGTCCATCTGTGTCCCCTCAGATGTTCTCCCTTCCCCACTTCCTATCCTACGCTCAGCAGTCCTACCTTCCCCAGCGTGTCCAGGAGTCCATCTGTGTCCCCTCAGATGTTCTCCCTTCCCCACTTCCTATCCTACGCTCAGCAGCCCTACCTTCCCCAGCGTGTCCAGGAGTCCATCTGTGTCCCCTCAGATGTTCTCCCTTCCCCACTTCCTATCCTACGCTCAGCAGTCCTACCTTCCCCAGCGTGTCCAGGAGTCCATCTGTGTCCCCTCAGATGTTCTCCCTTCCCCACTTCCTATCCTACGCTCAGCAGCCCTACCTTCCCCAGCGTGTCCAGGAGTCCATCTGTGTCCCCTCAGATGTTCTCCCTTCCCCACTTCCTATCCTACGCTTAGCACCCCTACCTTCCCCAGCGTGTCCAGGAGTCCATCTGTGTCCCCTCAGATGTTCTCCCTTCCCCACTTCCTATCCTACGCTCAGCAGTCCTACCTTCCCCAGCGTGTCCAGGAGTCCATCTGTGTCCCCTCAGATGTTCTCCCTTCCCCACTTCCTATCCTACGCTCAGCACCCCTACCTTCCCCAGCGTGTCCAGGAGTCCATCTGTGTCCCCTCAGATGTTCTACCTTCCCCACTTCCTATCCTACGCTCAGCAGCCCTACCTTCCCCAGCGTGTCCAGGAGTCCATCTGTGTCCCCTCAGATGTTCTCCCTTCCCCACTTCCTATCCTACGCTCAGCAGCCCTACCTTCCCCAGCGTGTCCAGGAGTCCATCTGTGTCCCTCAGATGTTCTCCCTTCCCCACTTCCTATCCTACGCTCAGCAGCCCTACCTTCCCCAGCGTGTCCAGGAGTCCATCTGTGTCCCCTCAGATGTTCTCCCTTCCCCACTTCCTATCCTACGCTCAGCACCCCTACCTTCCCCAGCGTGTCCAGGAGTCCATCTGTGTCCCCTCAGATGTTCTCCCTTCCCCACTTCCTATCCTACGCTCAGCAGTCCTACCTTCCCCAGCGTGTCCAGGAGTCCATCTGTGTCCCCTCAGATGTTCTCCCTTCCCCACTTCCTATCCTACGCTCAGCACCCCTACCTTCCCCAGCGTGTCCAGGAGTCCATCTGTGTCCCCTCAGATGTTCTCCCTTCCCCACTTCCTATCCTACGCTCAGCAGCCCTACCTTCCCCAGCGTGTCCAGGAGTCCATCTGTGTCCCTCAGATGTTCTCCCTTCCCCACTTCCTATCCTACGCTCAGCAGCCTTACCTTCCCCAGCGTGTCCAGGAGTCCATCTGTGTCCCCTCAGATGTTCTCCCTTCCCCACTTCCTATCCTACGCTCAGCACCCCTACCTTCCCCAGCGTGTCCAGGAGTCCATCTGTGTCCCCTCAGATGTTCTCCCTTCCCCACTTCCTATCCTACGCTCAGCAGCCCTACCTTTCCCAGCGTGTCCAGGAGTCCATCTGTGTCCCTCAGATGTTCTCCCTTCCCCACTTCCTATCCTACGCTCAGCACCCCTACCTTCCCCAGCGTGTCCAGGAGTCCATCTGTGTCCCCTCAGATGTTCTCCCTTCTCCACTTCCTATCCTACGCTCAGCAGCCCTACCTTCCCCAGCGTGTCCAGGAGTCCATCTGTGTCCCCTCAGATGTTCTCCCTTCCCCACTTCCTATCCTACGCTCAGCAGCCCTACCTTTCCCAGCGTGTCCAGGAGTCCATCTGTGTCCCCTCAGATGTTCTCCCTTCCCCACTTCCTATCCTACGCTCAGCAGTCCTACCTTCCCCAGCGTGTCCAGGAGTCCATCTGTGTCCCCTCAGATGTTCTCCCTTCCCCACTTCCTATCCTACGCTCAGCAGCTCTACCTTCCCCAGCGTGTCCAGGAGTCCATCTGTGTCCCCTCAGATGTTCTCCCTTCCCCACTTCCTATCCTACGCTCAGCAGCCCTACCTTCCCCAGCGTGTCCAGGAGTCCATCTGTGTCAACTCAGATGTTCTCCCTTCCCCACTTCCTATCCTACGCTCAGCAGTCCTACCTTCCCCAGCGTGTCCAGGAGTCCATCTGTGTCCCCTCAGATGTTCTCCCTTCCCCACTTCCTATCCTACGCTCAGCAGCCCTACCTTCCCCAGCGTGTCCAGGAGTCCATCTGTGTCCCGTCAGATGTTCTCCCTTCCCCACTTCCTATCCTACGCTCAGCACCCCTACCTTTCCCAGCGTGTCCAGGAGTCCATCTGTGTCCCCTCAGATGTTCTCCCTTCCCCACTTCCTATCCTACGCTCAGCAGCCCTACCTTCCCCAGCGTGTCCAGGAGTCCATCTGTGTCCCCTCAGATGTTCTCCCTTCCCCACTTCCTATCCTACGCTCAGCAGCCCTACCTTCCCCAGCGTGTCCAGGAGTCCATCTGTGTCCCCTCAGATGTTCTCCCTTCCCCACTTCCTATCCTACGCTCAGCAGTCCTACCTTCCCCAGCGTGTCCAGGAGTCCATCTGTGTCCCCTCAGATGTTCTCCCTTCCCCACTTCCTATCCTACGCTCAGCAGTCCTACCTTCCCCAGCGTGTCCAGGAGTCCATCTGTGTCCCCTCAGATGTTCTCCCTTCCCCACTTCCTATCCTACGCTCAGCAGTCCTACCTTCCCCAGCGTGTCCAGGAGTCCATCTGTGTCCCCTCAGATGTTCTCCCTTCCCCACTTCCTATCCTACGCTCAGCACCCCTACCTTCCCCAGCGTGTCCAGGAGTCCATTTGTGTCCCCTCAGATGTTCTCCCTTCCCCACTTCCTATCCTACGCTCAGCACCCCTACCTTCCCCAGCGTGTCCAGGAGTCCATCTGTGTCCCCTCAGATGTTCTCCCTTCCCCACTTCCTATCCTACGCTCAGCAGTCCTACCTTCCCCAGCGAGTCCAGGAGTCCATCTGTGTCCCCTCAGATGTTCTCCCTTCCCCACTTCCTATCCTACGCTCAGCACCCCTACCTTCCCCAGCGTGTCCAGGAGTCCATCTGTGTCCCCTCAGATGTTCTCCCTTCCCCACTTCCTATCCTACGCTCAGCACCCCTACCTTCCCCAGCGTGTCCAGGAGTCCATCTGTGTCCCCTCAGATGTTCTCCCTTCCCCACTTCCTATCCTACGCTCAGCAGCCCTACCTTCCCCAGCGTGTCCAGGAGTCCATCTGTGTCCCCTCAGATGTTCTCCCTTCCCCACTTCCTATCCTATGCTCAGCAGTCCTACCTTCCCCAGCGTGTCCAGGAGTCCATCTGTGTCCCCTCAGATGTTCTCCCTTCCCCACTTCCTATCCTACGCTCAGCAGTCCTACCTTCCCCAGCGTGTCCAGGAGTCCATCTGTGTCCCCTCAGATGTTCTCCCTTCCCCACTTCCTATCCTACGCTCAGCAGCCCTACCTTCCCCAGCGTGTCCAGGAGTCCATCTGTGTCAACTCAGATGTTCTCCCTTCCCCACTTCCTATCCTACGCTCAGCAGCCCTACCTTCCCCAGCGTGTCCAGGAGTCCATCTGTGTCCCCTCAGATGTTCTCCCTTCCCCGCTTCCTATCCTACGCTCAGCAGCCCTACCTTCCCCAGCGTGTCCAGGAGTCCATCTGTGTCCCCTCAGATGTTCTCCCTTCCCCACTTCCTATCCTACGCTCAGCACCCCTACCTTTCCCATCTTGTCCAGGAGTCCATCTGTGTCCCCTCAGATGTTCTCCCTTCCCCACTTCCTATCCTACGCTCAGCAGCCCTACCTTTCCCAGCGTGTCCAGGAGTCCATCTGTGTCCCCTCAGATGTTCTCCCTTCCCCACTTCCTATCCTACGCTCAGCAGCCCTACCTTTCCCAGCGTGTCCAGGAGTCCATCTGTGTCCCCTCAGATGTTCTCCCTTCCCCACTTCCTATCCTACGCTCAGCATCCCTACCTTTCCCAGCGTGTCCAGGAGTCCATCTGTGTCCCCTCAGATGTTCTCCCTTCCCCACTTCCTATCCTACGCTCAGCAGCCCTACCTTCCCCAGCGTGTCCAGGAGTCCATCTGTGTCCCCTCAGATGTTCTCCCTTCCCCACTTCCTATCCTACGCTCAGCATCCCTACCTTTCCCAGCGTGTCCAGGAGTCCATCTGTGTCCCCTCAGATGTTCTCCCTTCCCCACTTCCTATCCTACGCTCAGCAGCCCTACCTTTCCCAGCGTGTCCAGGAGTCCATCTGTGTCCCCTCAGATGTTCTCCCTTCCCCACTTCCCAGGTCCGTGGTTTCAGGTATACACCCTTCACCACTTCTCTGAGGTCAGCAGTCCCACCCCAGGTCCGTGGTTCCAGGTATACAACCCTTCACCACTTCCCTGAGGTCAGCAAGTCCCACCCCAGGTCCGTGGTTCCAGGTATTCACCCTTCACCACTTCCCTGAGGTCAGCAGTCCCACCCCAGGTCCGTGGTTCCAGGTATACACCTTTCCCCACTTCTCTGAGGTCAGCAGTCCCACCCCAGGTCCGTGGTTCCAGGTTTTCACCCTTCACCACTTCCCTGAGGTCAGCAGTCCCACCCCAGGTCCGTGGTTCCAGGTATACAACCCTTCACCACTTCCCTGAGGTCAGCAGTTTCAGCCAGCCTTGAAGTACTGTCCATATATGATATTACTACACAAGTGTATTAATATCAGTATACGAAGGTAGATGTTATTACAGAGGAGGACACGCAGATAATCTGCGCTCTGTAATAACATCCTCCTGGACAGACTCGAACGTCGACTACCTGAGACATGAGAGATCTCTATCACAGTTCGTCCACCAAGAACTGGCCACTAGTGAAAATCTGGAACATATATTTATATTTAATATTGTAACTATGTCGATTGTTAACTTATTCGTTTATTTAGTTGTGTAAGTGTGTTTGTGAACGTTTTTATGTGCGAATATTAGTGTGGGTGTGTGAACCTTTGTGCTCCCTGCATGATAATTGTAATTAATTGTTTTCAGTTATCTTTTTGCCCTCGTTATTGATCTTTATTTTCACAGTACGCTAAGGTTCACAAGCTCGCACTCTTCTATACACTCAGTTCTGTATTTCCACATACACATCCTACACACACACACAACACATACAGACGCACGAATAAAGCAACACACACACACAAAATCCTCTGTATCATACATACACGTACATTTATTCAACAGTGCATTTACAATCCTCTCTTTTCAGTTTTACTAGTATATAAACACAAATACACACGTACCCACACCTTACACTTTTAACCTCTACGCAACACGCACACACACACACACAAACACACACATGTACACATCAATATTTAAATAACGTGTGCAAACACTGACACTCCTCCAGGAGAGAGTGACGGGTCACCATCTGGAGAAGACTCATGTCAACACAGACACCAACTGTAAGTTAATCAAACTCTCAAAGTTCGACACAAAACTAATTATATTAATTGAGCTCCATCACACAAAACTCTTAAGACTGACACAAGTATCTGGATATACAACTCACTAGCACACTACACTGAGTTTACAGTCAGTATATGTCGTCTCATCAAAGACTTCACACAATACAGTGATACAAACAAAGACTAAGTCGTATAACACTAAGATAGTCTACAGTGTTGGACAAATTCCTTCACATCTTAGACTGCAGAAGCAACCTTCGCCCTCACACTGAGTGCTAACACTAAACACTCTAAAGTAATAACGCTGGTTAAAATATATTGATCATATCATAAACTTTCCATTAAGGAAATTGTTCTCAGTGTAAACATATTTGTGAAAAATATCATTATTCAGGTGCATATTACAATTGCTGTTTCAAAAGATCCCTTAACGGGTGAACAGAAGTGTGTGTTTATAACCGTCAAATGTTTGCGTATTGTTGAAACTACTGAAG